>NC_142805.1:53425759-53652540 GCF_049724085.1 Artemia sp. Qi Xiang Cuo | reverse complement strand
TGGATTCAAACTCTTTGGCTTCAATTGATTTTCTTTCAACCATGCTTGCCGCAGGAACTCTACCATCTACATTCATCCCCACACGAGTAACTAATGTTACAGCCTCTTTGATTAACAATATCTTCTCTACGCTTAGTTAGAAGGAAAACTCAATTTTAGTTAGTGATATCTCCGATCATTTTCCAATATATTCTCGATTCAGCTTTAAACAGGGGAAGAGTAACCGGGCTCAGGTGTTTGATTCCTATTCTGTTAGGTTTGGTGAGAAAGAGTTATCTCTTCTTGGGTCCAAATTAGCGGAAAATTCGTGGAGCTAGCTTGATAATGATAAGGATTTTTCTTCTTTATTTGAGTCCTTTTATGGAACCATAAAAGAGGATATTCTTAGCATTTTTAAAGTTCCACCTTCTAATCATGGGTCTAAAAGGATTGTTCCTCTAAACCCATGGATGTCATCCGGACTTCTCAAAAGCTGGAGAAGGAAGAATAATCTCTGGAGAGCTTATAAATGCGCTACACTTCCAGCAGGTGCTATTCGTCTTTGTCAATTCAAGATCTACCGGAATATATGTAATTCCTTGTGATAGGAAAGCCAAATCTCTGTATTATCTAAATAATTTTGCTGCTTGTGGCAATGATCTTCGTAAAACTTAGAAGGTAATAAATTCTCTACTTAAACCCGGGTCTCAATGTAGCTCTTTACCTATGAGTCTGGTCATTGGTGATGGAGCTGTGGAGGGTGAGCTTAATGTCCAAGAGGCATTCACCTCAATCTTCGTTAATATTGGTAAGAATATTGCTTCTACAGTTACTTTGTCTCGGCCTAGGCCGGACTTTAGATCTTACCTCGGGCTATCTTTTGTTAAGTATGTTTCTAGAGCCAGGACCAGTAAGTGAAATTACTAAAATTGTTAATGGCTTGAAAAACTCGTCTTCATCTGGGCCAGATTCTATCCCAACTAAAGTAGTTAAATCGATTCTTCCTTCAATATTATTGCCTCTAACAAAACTTGTTAATCTTTCATTTGAATGTGGTGTTTTTCCGGATGCTCTCAAGCGTGCTCGGATTATTGTTTTGTATAAAGGTGGACCAAGAAATGATCCGGCAAATTATCGACCAATTTCAATTTTATCAGTATTTAGTAAAATATTTGAAAAGGCTATGCGTTCTCGTCTTCTTACTTTCTTAAAATCTAAAAATTTTCTTCATTATTTTCAATTTGGTTCCCAAATGAAGCACTCCACTGAATTTGCCTGTATGACTCTTTTGAATTTTATTAATTTTGTGGTAGAATCGGTATTAATTCCAGCTGCTATATTACTGTATATTCGTTAGGCTTTCGATTCATTGACCCTTGAAATTCTTTGATCAAAGATGTCTCATTTTGTCATAAGGGAAAGTGTATTTTTTTGGTTCCAGTCTTATTTGAAAGATAGGTTAATTTCTGTTGATCCACTTTTCAGGTCACCCTCGCAAGTCAATTTTGGTGTCCCTCAGGGATCAGTTTTAAGGCCTGTCCTATTTTTGATTTCTGTAAATGATCTTTATTATGTTGTAAAAAGCAGAAACTTATTAATTGCTGTCGACTTTGTCATCCTAAGCCTTCCCTTGCCCATAATGGCGACTCTAGTTCGCCTTCTTCCGATGTCCCTGTTTGTTTTGCTGATGACAGCACACTTGGCACGTTGGGAAACTGCGAATCCGAGCTTCGATTGAATTTGGAAAATTTGTTTGAGAGGGTGATTTTGTGGCTTGATGCTAATTATCTTACTCTGATTTTTCTAAGTCCCGTTTTTTTATTTTTTCGCGTGTTTCTCAGGTTTATCTCCTGTTTTCAGAAATTCACCAGGCAAATGGGATAATTCATAGATCTAAAAACCAATATGTTCATTTTTTTGGGATTCTTGTTGACGAAAACATGTCTTTCAAACGTCACATTAAGTCTATTAAAATGAAGATATGCAGAAGTCTCGGTATTTTAAGGAAACTTAGACATACTTTTCCAGGATCGATTTTGAAAATCCTTTTTCACTGCTTCGTCCAATCTTACGTTTCTTACTGTCCAATTGTGTGGATGTCAACTTTTCCCTAACTGTTAAAAAAACTTTCTAAGGTTTGCAATAAAGATAGAAACCTTATTCAGGAAACTAATCGTTCAATAGTTATACCATTACTTGATCTTGAGTCACTATACATTCTTTCATGTGCATGTTTTACTTTTGCTCAGCTTCATGGTGACCTCCCCCAGCCCGTAGGTGTTCCGCTATTATTTACCTCTGATCAAAATAATTATAATCTTCGCAATATAACAAATTATGTTCAAGTTCCATTTACTCCTTGGATAAAGTCAGATTTTAATCCTCTAATGGCGAGTCATATTGTTTGGAATAAGTTGCCTGAATCAGCTTGAGGGTGCCACTCATTTGGCTCGCTTAAGAAAATTATTAAAATTCTTTGGCTTCTTCGAAGTTATTTTTATGTATGTATTTATTTTTCATTTATTTTATTTTTTTGGAGTCTATTTAATCTAATTAATTATTTCAGTTTATTTATTCTATTTTTTTATACTTTTTGTTTTATCAATATTTTCTTTTCTTCTCCTTCGTATGTGAGTAAGTGATCATTTTAAATTTTCTTTTGTTTTTCATCTCTGAGTAAACAATTCATATGTCTTCCCCCTTTGTACAGGCCAATGAGCCTTTGGGGGAACAATAACATGTAATATTGTATGTGTATCTAATGAAGAATAAAACTTATCTTATCTTACATTAGTAGTATGTATATAACGATTCCGACGAGACAGGTACCCTTATAGCTATAACGATTACAAGCGGGGTGTCTCCCTATGTAGCTATAACAGATTCAAGCAGACAGTGCTCCCGTCAATACAAGCAGACAGTGTAATGACCGGAATTCAACCACTGTGAAAATTCGTGTTGATCTGGGTTCAAAGTGCGTGATGATTCCTTTGTATGAAATTGTGAAATTCTTTTTGTAATTTAATTTGTTAGGCGTGGTTGACTTATGTTTAACCTTGAACTAATTTACATAAATTAATTTACATAATTACATTAATTTACATAATTACATTAATTTACATAATTGCATTAATTTTTTTTTTTAACTTTAATAGTTTTTTTATTGATGTCATTTTATTGTAATCTATTGATGATTTTTTCTTTTCCAATGATATGATTATTTACATTCTAAGTATCTTCCCATTGATTTATATGAAATTTGTGTTTGATGTAGGAATCGAACGTGAGACCCGTGATTTCTTAAGGTAAAAGAACGAAACGTTAATCGACTGAACCAACAAGCCTTTGAACATATTATGATTTTAGAAATACATCCAATGAATTGTTTCTGGGACATTGCCCAACTGATGTTAAGCGTCACAATATCGTAACAGGTTCATTCCATTGAACTGGAACAAGTTCAAGCACATTCGAATTATCAATTGGATTTTTGATAGGTGTTAAAAGTGACCTGTTTCGGAGCATTTTTATGGCATCATCATGAGAATATGCATACCACGATGATTTGAGATGCATACTAGACAAACAATTTCTTCTGATACTTGGGCCCCAAGTCCTACCCCTATCCCTCAACCCTATCCCTCCACCATTCCTCCAACCCCTGTCCCTCCACCCTCCCTCCAACCCCCCCCCCCAACATTTTTTTTTTTTTTTATTTTTCAAAGTTCATTCTGGATTTTTACATTCTCTTGATTTTTCAAAGTTCATTCTGAATTTCTTACATTGTAATACAAGATTTTGATTATTTCAGTAGTGTTTTGTCATGGTTTACCTTGTCACAGTTACATTATCTTGATTTTTCAAAGCTCATTTTTAGTTTCTATCGTTGAATTGCGTGAGTTTTACTTTTTCAGTTATGTTTTGTTGTGGTTTAGGTTGTCAGAGTTACATTCTATTTATTTTTCAAAGTTAATTTTGAATTTCTTTCGTGAAATGCAAGAGTTGGAATATTTCAGTAGTGTTTTGTCGTGGTTTATCATCTCACAGTTACATTCTCTTGATTTTTCAAAGTTCATTTTGGATTTCTTTCCTTGAAATGCAAGAGTTGGAATATGTCAGTAGTGTTTTGTCGTGGTTTACCTTGTCACAGTTACATTCTCTTAATTTTTCAAAGTTCATTTTTGAATTTATTTCGTTGAAATGAAAGAGTTGGAATATTTCAGTAGTGTTTTGTTATGGTTTACCTTGTCACGGTTACATTCTCTTGATTTTTTAAAGTTCATTTTGAATTTCTTTCGTGAAATGCAAGAGTTGGAATATTTCAGTAGTGTTTGTCATGGTTTACCATGTCACAGTTACATTCTCTTAATTTTTCAAAGTTCATTTTGAATTTCTTTCGTTTCAGTAGTGTTTTGTCGTGGTTTACCATGTCACAGTTACATTCTCTTAATTTTTCAAAGTTCATTTTGAATTTCTTTCCTTGAAATGCAAGAGTTGGAATATTTCAGTAGTGTCTTGTTGTGCTTTACCTTGTCACAATCAAGTTCTCTTGATTTTACGAAGTTCAGTTTGGATTTCTTTCGTTGAAATGCAAGAGTTGGAATATTTCAGTAGTGTCTTCTTCTGCTTTACCGTGTCACAGTTACATTCTCTTGTTTTTTTCAAAGTTCATTTTGAATTTCTTTCGTCAAATGCAAGAGTTGGAATATTTCAGTAGTGTTTTATCGTGGTTTACCTTGTCCCAGTTACATTCTATTGATTTTTCAAAGTTAATTTTGGATTTCTTTCCTTGAAATGCAAGAGTTGGAATATTTCAGTAGTGTTTTGTCGTGGTTTACCTTGTCACAGTGACATTCTCTTGATTTTTCAAAGTCCATTGTGGATTTCTTTCCTTGAAATGCAACAGTTGGAATATTTCAGTAGTGTCTTGTCGTGCTTTACGTTATCACAGTTACATTCTATTGATTTTTCAAAGTTCATTTTGAATTTCTTTCGTGAAATGCAAGAGTTGGAATATTTCAGTAGTTTTTCGTCGTTGTTTACCATGTCACAGATACATTCTCTTTATTTTTCAAAGTTAATTTTGAATTTCTTTCGTTGAAATGCAAGAGTTGGAATATTTCAGTAGTGTCTTGTTGTGGTTTACCTTGTCACAGTTACATTCTCTTGATTTTTCAAAGTTCATTTTGGATTTCTTTCGTTGAAATGCAAGAGTTGGAATATTTCAGTAGTGTCTCGTTGTGCTTTACCGTGTCACAGTTACATTCTCTTGATTTTTTCAAAGTTCATTTTGAATTTCTTTCGTCAAATGCAAGAGTTGGAATATTTCAGTAGTGTTTTATCGTGGTTTACCTTGTCACAGTTACATTCTATAGATTTTTCAAAGTTAATTTTGGATTTCTTTCCTTGAAATGCAAGAGTTGGAATATTTCAGTAGTGTTTTGTCGTGGTTTACCTTGTCACAGTTACATTCTCTTGATTTTTCAAAGTTCATTGTGGATTTCTTTCCTTGAAATGCAAGAGTTGGAATATTTCAGTAGTGTTTTGTCGTGGTTTACCATGTCACAGATACATTCTCTTAATTATTCAAAGTTCATTTTGAATTTCTTTCGTTTCAGTAGTGGTTTGTCGTGGTTTACAATGTCACAGTTACATTCTGTTAATTATTCAAAGTTCATTTTGAATTTCTATCGTTTCAGTAGTGTTTTGTCGTGGTTTACCATGACAAAGTTACATTCTCTTGATTTTTCAAAGATCATTTTGAATTTATTTCCTTGAAATGCAAGAGTTGGAATATTTCAGTAGTGTTTTGTTGTGCTTTAACTTGTCACAGTCACATTCTCTTGATTTTTCGAAGTTCAGTTTGGATTTCTTTCGCTGAAATGCAAGAGTTGGAATATTTCAGTAGTGTCTCGTTGTGCTTTACCGTGTCACAGTTACATTCTCTTGATTTTTTCAAAGTTCATTTTGAATTTCTTTCGTCAAATGCAAGAGTTGGAATATTTCAGTAGTGTTTTATCGTGGTTTACCTTGTCCCAGTTACATTCTATTGATTTTTCAAAGTTCATTTTGGATTTCTTTCCTTGAAATGCAAGAGTTGAAATATTTCAGTAGTGTTTTGTCGTGGTTTACCTTGTCACGGTGACATTCTCTTGATTTTTCAAAGTTCATTGTGGATTTCTTTCCTTGAAATGCAACAGTTGGAATATTTCAGTAGTGTCTTGTCGTGCTTTACGTTGTCACAGTTACATTCTCTTGATTTTTCAAAGTTCATTTTGGATTTCTTTCGTTGAAATGCAAGAGTTGGAATATTTCAGTAGTGTTTCGTCGTTGTTTACCATGTCACAGATACATTCTCTTAATTTTTCAAAGTTCATTTTTAATTTCTTTCGTTGAAATGCAAGAGTTGGATTATTTCAGTAGTTTCTTGTTGTGGTTTACCTTGTCACAGTTACATTCTCTTGATTTTTCAAAGTTCATTTTGAATTTCTTTCGTTGAAATGCAAGAGTTGGAATATTTCAGTAGTGTCTCGTTGTGCTTTACCGTGTCACAGTTACATTCTCTTGATTTTTTCAAAGTTCATTTTGAATTTCTTTCGTCAAATGCAAGAGTTGGAATATTTCAGTAGTGTTTTATCGTGGTTTACCTTGTCCCAGTTACATTCTATAGATTTTTCAAAGTTCATTTTGGATTTCTTTCCTTTAAATGCAAGAGTTGGAATTTTTCAGTAGTGTTTTGTCGTGGTTTACCATGTCAAAGTCACATTCTCTTGATTTTTCAAAGTTTATTTTGGATTTCTTTCCTTGAAATGCAAGAGTTGGAATATTTCAGTAGTGTTTTGTAGTTGTTTACCATATCACAGATACATTCTCTTAATTTTTCAAAGTTCATTTTGAAATTTCTTTCGTTGAAATGCAAGAGTTGGAAAATTTCAGTAGTGTTTTATCGTGGTTTATCTTGTCATAGTTACATTCTATTGATTTTTCAAAGTTCATTTTGGATTTTTACATTCTCTTGATTTTTCAAAGTTCATTTTGAATTTCTTTCATGAAATGCAAGAGTTGGAATATTTCAGTAGTGTCTTGTTATGCTTTACCTTGCCACAGTTACATTCTCTTGATTTTTCAAAGTTCATTTTTTAATTTCTTTCATTGAAATGCAAGAGTTGGAATATTTCAGTAGTGTTTTGTCATGGTTTACCTTGCCACAGTTACATTCTCTTGATTTTTCAAAGTTCATTTTGAATTTCTTTCATTGAAATGCAAGAGTTGGAATATTTCAGTAGTGTTTTGTCGTGGTTTACCATCTCACAGTTACATTCTCTTGATTTTTCAAAGTTCATTGTGGATTTCTTTCCTTGAAATGCAAGAGTTGGAATATTTCAGTAGTGTCTTGTTGTTCTTTACCTTATCACAGTTAAATTCTCTTGATTTTTCTAAGTCCATTTTGGATTTCTTTTGTTGAAATGCAAGAGTTGGAATATTTCAGTAGTGTTTTGTCGTTGTTTACCATGTCACAGATACATTCTCTTACTTTTTCAAAGTTCATTTTAAATTTCTTTCGTTGAAATGCAAGAGTTGGATTATTTCAGTAGTGCCTTGTTGTGGTTTACCTTGTCACAGTTACATTCTCTTGATTTTTCAAAGTTCATTTTGAATTTCTTTCGTTGAAATGCAAGAGTTGGAATATTTCAGTAGTGTTTTGTCGTGGTTTACCCTGTCACAGTAAAATTCTCTTGATTTTTCAAAGTTCATTTTGGATTTTTACATTCTCTTGATTTTTCAAAGTTCATTTTGAATTTCTTTCATGAAATGCAAGAGTTGGAATATTTCAGTAGTGTCTTGTTGTGCTTTACCTTGCCACAGTTACATTCTCTTGATTTTTCAAAGTTCATTTTTTAATTTCTTTCATTGAAATGCAAGAGTTGGAATATTTCAGTAGTGTTTTGTGATGGTTTACCTTGCCACAGTTACATTCTCTTGATTTTTCAAAGTTCATTTTGAATTTCTTTCATTGAAATGCAAGAGTTGGAATATTTCAGTAGTGTTTGCTCGTGGTTTACCATCTCACAGTTACAATCTCTTGATTTTTCAAAGTTCATTTTGGATTTTTTTCGTTGAAGTGCAAGAGTTGGAATATTTCAGTAGTGTTTAGTCATGGTTTACCATGTCACAGTTACATTTTTTTGATTTTTCAAAGTTTATTTTGAACTTCTTTCGTTAAAATGCAAGAGTTGGATTATTTCAGTAGTGTTATGTTGTGGTTTACCTTGTCAAACTTACATTCTCTTGATTTTTCAAAGTTCATTTTGAATTTCTTTCGTTGAAATGCAAGAGTTGGATTATTTCAGGAGTGTTATGTTGTGGTTTACCTTGTCAAACTTACATTCTCTTGATTTTTCAAAGTTCATTTTGTATTTCATTCGGTGAATTGCAAGAGTTGGAATATTTCAGTAGTGTTTTGTTGTGCTTTACATTGTCAAAGTTAAATTATCTTGATCTTTCAAAGTTCATTTTGAATTTATTTCGTTGAAATGCAAGAGTTTGAATATTTCAGTAGTGTTTTGTTATTGTTTACCTTGTCACATTTACATTCTCTTGATTTTTTCAAAGTTTTTCAAAGTTAATTTTGAATTTCTTTCGTGAAATGCAAGAGTTGGAATATTTCAGTAGTGTTTTGTCGTGGTTTACCATCTCACAGTTACATTCTCTTGATTTTTCAAAGTTCATTGTGGATTTCTTTCCTTGAAATGCAAGAGTTGGAATATTTCAGTAGTGTATTGTTGTGCTTTACCTTGTCACAGTTACATTCTCTTGATTTTTCAAAGTTCATTGTGGATTTCTTTCGTTGAAATGCAAGAGTTGGAATATTTCAGTAGTTTTTTGTCGTGGTTTACCATGTCAAAAATACATTCTCTTAATATTTCAAAGTTCATTTTGAATTTCTTTCTTTGAAATGCAAGAGTTGGATTATTTCAGTTGTGTCTTGTTGTGGTTTACCTTGTCACAGTTACATTCTCTTGATTTTTCAAAGTTCATTTTGAATTTCTTTCGTTGAAATGCAAGAGTTGGAATATTTCAGTAGTGTTTTGTCGTGGTTTATCCTGTCACAGTAACATTCTCTTGATTTTTCAAAGTTCATTTTGGATTTTTACATTCTCTTGATTTTTCAAAGTTCATTTTGAATTTCTTTCATGAAATGCAAGAGTTGGAATATTTCAGTAGTGTCTTGTTGTGGTTTACCTTGCCACAGTTTCATTCTCTTGATTTTTCAAAGTTCATTTTTTAATTTCTTTCATTGAAATGCAAGAGTTGGAATATTTCAGTAGTGTTTTTTCATGGTTTACCTTGCCACAGTTACATTCTCTTCATTTTTCAAAGTTCATTTTGAATTTATTTCATTGAAATGCAAGAGTTGGAATATCTCAGTAGTGTTTGGTCGTGGTTCACCTTCTCACAGTTACATTCTCTTGATTTTTCACAGTTCATTTTGGATTTCTTTCGTTGAAATGCAAGAGTTTTAATATTTCAGTAGTGTTTTGTCATGATTTACCGTGTCAGAGTTACATTTTTTTTATTTTTCAAAGTTTCTTTTGAACTTCTTTCGTTAAAATGCAAGAGTTGGATTATTTCAGTAGTGTTTTGTCGTGGTTTACCTTGTCAAAGTTACATTCTCATGATTTTTAAAAGTTCATTTTGAATTTCTTTTGTTGAAATGCAAGAGTTGGATTATTTCAGGAGTGTTATGTTGTGGTTTACCTTGTCAAACTTACATTCTCTTGATTTTTCAAAGTTCATTTTGGATTTCTTTCGGTGAATTGCAAGAGTTGGAATATTTCAGTAGTGTTTTGTTGTGCTTTACCTTGTCAAACTTACATTCTCTTGATTTTTAAAAGTTAATTTTGAATTTATTTCGTGAAATGCAAGAGTTGGAATATTTCAGTAGTGTTTTGTTATGGTTTACCTTGTCACATGTACATTTTCTTGATTTTTTCAAAGTTTTTCAAAGTTCATTTTGAATTTCTTTCGTGAAATGCAAGAGTTGGAATATTTCAGTAGTGTTTTGTCATGGTTTACCTTGCCACAGTTACATTCTCTTGATTTTTTAAAAGTTCATTTTGAATTTCTTTCGTGGAATGCAAGACTTTGAATATTTCAGTAGTGTTTTGTTATGGTTTACCTTGTCACAGTTACATTCTCTTGATTTTTTCAAAGTTCAATTTTAATTTCTTTCATTGAAGTGCAAGAGTTTGAATATTTCAGTAGTGTTTTTTCATGGTTTACCTTTTCACAGTTAAATTCTCTTGATTTTTCAAAGTTCATTTTGATTATATTTCATTGAAATGCAAGAGTTGCATTATGTCGGTAGAGTCTTTTCGTGGTTCACCATCTCACAGTTACATTCTCTTGATTTTTCAAAGTTCATTTTGAAGTTCTTCGTTGAAATGCAAGAGTTGGAATATTTCAGTAGTGTTTTGTTGTGCTTTACTTTATCACAGATACATTCTCTTGATTTTTCAAAGTTCATTTTGAATTTCTTTCATTGAAATGAAAGAGTTGGATTATTTCAGTAGGGTTTTGTCGTGGTTTACCTTGTCATAGTTACATTCTCTTAATTTTTCAAAGTTCATTTTGGATTTCTTTCGTTGAAATTAAAGAAATGGAATATTTTAGTAGTGTTTTGTTGTGCTTTACCTTGTCACAGTTACATTCTCTTGTTCTTTCAAAGTTCATTTTGAATTTCTTTCGTTGAAATACAAGAGATGGAATATTTCAGTAGGGTTTTTGTCATGGTTTATTTTGTCACAGTTACATTCTCTTGATTTTTCAAAGTTAATTTTGAATTTCTTTCGTGAAATGCACGAGTTGGAACATTCTAGTAGTGTTTTGTCATGGTTTACCTTGTCACAGTTACATTCTCTTGATTTTTCAAAGTTCATTTTGGATTTCTTTCATTTAAATGCATGAGTTGGAGTATTTCAGTAGTGTGTTGTCTTTGTTCACCATCTCACAGTTAAATTCTCTTGATTTTTCAAGGTTCATTTTGAATTTCTTTCATTGAAATGCAAGAGTTGGAATATTTCAGTAGTGTTTTGTCATGGTTTACCATGTCACAGTTACATTCTCTTGATTTTCCAAAGTTCATTTTGAATTTCTTTCGTGAAATGCAAGAGTTGGAATATTTCAGTAGTGTTGTGTCATGGTTTACCATGTCACAGTTACATTCTCTTAATTTTTCAAAGTTTATTTTGAATTTCTTTCTTTGAAATACAAGAGTTGGAATATTTCAGTAGTGTTTTGTCGTGGTTTACCTTATCACAGTTACATTCTCTTAATTTTTCAAAGTTCATTTTGAATTTCTTTCGTTGAAATGCAAGAGTTGGAATATTTCAGTAGTGTTTTGTCGTACGTAGGCTAGCCTAACCTAACCTATGGTTTTGATATTTCTGTGCAATAATGTGGAATTTGAACATTGAAAAATCATGAGAATGTAACTGTGACAAGGTAAACCATGACAAAACACTACTGAAATATTCCAACTCTTGCATTTCAATGAAAGAAATTCAACATGAACTTTGAAAAATCATGAGAATGTACCTGTGACATGGTAAACCAGGACAAAACACTACTGAAATATTCCAACTCTTGCATTTCAACGAAAGAAATCCAAAATGAACTTTGAAAAATCAAGAGAATATAACTTTGAGATGAGGAACCACGACAAAACACTACTGAAATATTCCAACTCTTGCATTTCAATGGAAGAAATTCAAAATGAACTTTGACTTTGAAAAATCAAGAGAATGTAACTGTGACAAGGTAAACCATAACAAAACACCACTGAAATATTACAACTCTTGCATTTCAACGAAAGAAATTCAAAATGAACTTTAAAAAATCAAGAGAATGTAACTGTGACAAGGTAAACCACGACAAAACACTACTGAATTATTACAACTCTTGCATTTCAATGAAAGATATTCAAAATAAATTTAGAACAATTAATAGAATGTAACTTTGTCATAGTAAACCAGGACAAAACACTACTGAAATATTCCAACTCTTGCATCTCAACGAAAGAAATCCAAAATGAACTTTGAAAAATCAAGAGGATGTAACTGTGAGATGATGAACCACGACAAAACACTAGTGAAATATTCCAACTCTTGCATTTCAATGAAAGAAATTCAAAATGAACTTTGAAAACTCAAGAGAATGTAACTGTGACAAGGTAAACCATAACAAAACACTACTGAAATATTCCAAATCTTGCATTTTAAGGAAAGAAATCTAAAATGAACTTTGAAAAATCAAGAGAATGTAACTGTGACAATGTAAACCACGACAAAACCCTACTTAAATATTCCAACTCTTGCATTTCAACGAAAAAAATTCAAAATAAACTTTGAAAAATTAAGAGAATGTAACTGTGACAAGGTAAACCACGACAAAACACTACTGAAATAATCCAACTCTTACATTTCAATGAAAGAAATTCAAAATGAACTTTGAAAAATCAAGAGAATGTAACTCTGACACAGTAAAGCACAATAAAACACTACTGAAATATTTCTACTCTTGCATTTCAATGAATGAAATACAAAATGAAGTTTGAAAAATTAAGAGGATGTCACTGTGACATGGTGAACCACGACAAAACACTACTGAAATATTCCAATTCTTGCATTTCAACGAAAGAAATTCAAAATGAACTTTGAAAAATTAAGAGAATGTAACTGTGATAAGGTAAACCACGATAAAGCACTACTGAAATAATCCAACTCTTGCATTTCAATGAAAGAAATTCAAAATGAACTTTGAAAAATTAAGAGAATGTAACTGTGACATGGTAAACCACGACAATACACTACTGAAATAATCCAACTCTTGAATTTCAACGAAAGAAATTCAAAATAAACTTTGAAAAATCAAGAGAATGTAACTGTGACAAGGTAAAGCACAAAAAAACACTACTGAAATATTCCTACTCTTGCATTTCAACGAAAGAAATACAAAATGAACTTTGAAAAATCAAGAGAATGTCACTGTGAGATGGTGAACCACGACAAAACACTACTGAAATATTCCAACTCTTGCATTTCAACGAAAGAAATTCAAAATGGACTTTGAAAAATTAAGAGAATGTAACTGTGATAAGGTAAACCACGACAAAGCACTACTGAAATAATCCAACTCTTGCATTTCAATGAAAGAAATTCAAAATGAACTTTGAAAAATTAAAAAAATGTAACTGTGTCATGGTTTACCATGTCACAGTTACATTTTTTTAATTTTTCAAAGTTCATTTTGAATTTCTTTCGTTGAAATGCAAGAGTTGGATTATTTCAGTAGTGTTTTGTCGTGGTTTACCTTGTCACAGTTACATTTTCTTGATTTTTCAATGTTCATTTTGAATTTATTTCGTTGAAATGCAAGAGTTGGATTATTTCAGTAGTGTAATGTTGTGGTTTACATTGTCAAACATGCATCCTCTTGATTTTTCAAATTTAATTTTGTATTTTTATTTGTTATATGCAAGAGTTGAAATATTTCAGTATTGTATTATTGTGCTTTACCTTGTCAAACTTACATTCTCTTGATTTTTCAAAGTTCATTTTGAATTTCTTTCGTGAAATGCAAGAGTTGGAATATTTCAGTAGTGTTTTGTTATGGTTTACCTTGTCACAGTTACATTCTCTTGATTTTTCAAAGTTCATTTTGAATTTCTTTCGTGAAATGCAAGAGTTGAAATATTTCAGTAGTGTTTTGTTATGGGTTACCTTGTCACAGTTACATTCTCTTGATTTTTTCAAAGTTTTTCAAAGTTCATTTTGAATTTCTTTCGTTGAAATGCAAGACTTGGAATATTTCAGTAGTGTTTTGTCATGGTTTACCTTGCCACAATTACATTCTCTTGATTTTTTCAAACTTCATTTTTAATTTCTTTCGTTGAAATGCAAGACTTAGAATATTTCAGTAGTGTTTTGTTATGGTTTACCTTGCCACTGTTACATTCTCTTGATTTTTCAAAGTTCAAATTTAATTTCTTTCATTGAAATGCAAGACTTGGAATATTTCAGTAGTGTTTTGTCATGGTTCACCATGCCACAGTTACATTCTCTTGATTTTTCAAAGTTCATTTTGAATTTCTTTCATTGAAATGCAAGAGTTCGAATATTTCAGTAGTGTTTTCTCGTGGTTCACCTTCTCACAGTTACATTCTCTTGATTTTTCAAAGTTCATTTTGGATTTCTTCATTGAAATGCAAGAGTTGGAATATTTCAGTAGTCTTTTGTTGTGCTTTACCTTGTCACAGTTACATTCTCTTGATTTTTCAAAGTTCATTTTGAATTTCTTTCATTGAAATGCAAGAGTTGGATTATTTCAGTAGTGTTTTGTCGTGGTTTACCTTAGCACAGTTACATTCTCTTAATTTTTCAAATTTTCATTTTCGATTTCTTTCGTTGAAATACAAGAGTTGGAATATTTTAGTAGTGTTTTGTTGTGCTTTACCTTGTCACAGTTACATTCTCTTGTTTTTTCAAAGTTCATATTGAATTTCTTTCATTGAAATACAAGAGATGGAATATTTCAGTAGTGTTTTTGTCATGGTTTATTTTGTCACAGTTACATTCTCTTGATTTTTCAAAGTTCATTTTGAATTTCTTTCGTGAAATGCAAGAGTTGGAACATTTTAGTAGTGTTTTGTCATGATTTACCATGTCACAGTTACATTCTCTTAATTTTTCAAAGTTTATTTCGAATTTCTTTTATTGAAATGCAAGAGTTGGATTATTTCAGTAGTGTTTTGTCGTGGTTTACCTTATCACGTTTACATTCTCTTAATTTTTCAAAGTTCATTTTGAATTTCTTTCGTTGAAATGCAAGAGTTGGAATATTTCAGTAGTGTTTTGTCGTACGTAGGCCAGCCAAACCTAACCTATGGTTTTGATATTTTTGTGCAATAATGTGGAATTTGAACATTGAAAAATCATGAGAATGTAACTGTGACAAGGTAAACCACGACAAAACACTACTGAAATATTCCAACTCTTGCATTTCAAGGAAAGAAATTCAAAATGAACTTCGAAAATTCATGAGAATGTACCTGTGACATGGTAAACCAGGACAAAACACTACTGAAATATTCCAACTCTTGCATCTCAACGAAAGAAATCAAAAATGAACTTTGAAAAATCAAGAGAATGTAATTGTGAGATGGTGAACCATGACAAAACACTAGTGAAATATTCCAAATCTTGCATTTCAATGAAAGAAATTCAAAATGAACTTTGAAAACTAAAGAGAATGTAACTGTGACAAGGTAAACCATAACAAAACACTACTGAAATATTCCAACTCTTGCATTTCAAGGAAAGAAATCCAAAATGAACTTTGAAAAATCATGAGAATGTAACTGTGACAATGTAAACCACGACAAAACACTACTGAAATATTCCAACTCTTGCATTTCAACGAAATAAATTCCAAAATGAACTTTTAAAAATAAAGAGAATGTAACTGTGACGAGGTAAACCACGACAAAACACTACTGAAATATTCCAGCTCTTGCATTTCAATGAAAGAAATTCAAAATGAACTTTGAAAAATCAAGAGAATGTAACTGTGACAAGGTAAAGCACAATAAAACACTACTGCAATATTCCAACTCTAGCATTTCAACGAAATAAATTCAAAATGAACTTTGAAAAATCAATAGAATGTAACTGTGAAATGGTGAACCACAACAAAACACTACTGAAATAATCCAACTCTTGAATTTCAACGAAAGAAATTCAAAATGAACTTTGAAAAATCAAGAGAATGTAACTGTGACATGGTAAACCATGACAAAACACTACTGAAATATTCCAACTCTTGCGTTTCAACGAAAGAAATTCAAAATGAACTTTGAAAAATCAAGAGAATGTAACTGTGACATGGTAAACCATGACAAAACACTACTGAAATATTCCAACTCTTGCATTTCAATCAAAGAAATTCAAAATGAACTTTGAAAAATCAAGAGAATGTAACTGTGAGATGGTGAACCACGACAAAACACTACTGAAATATTCCAACTCATGCATTTCAATGAAAGAAATCCAAAATGAACTTTGAAAAATAAAGAGAATGTAACTGTGACAAGGTAAACCATGACAAAACAGTACTAGAATATTTCAACTCTTAAATTTCACGAAGGAAATTCAAAATGACCATTTAAAACTCAAGAGAATTCAACCGTGACAAGGTAAACCATGACAAAAACAGTACTGAAATAATCCATCTTTTGTATTTCAATGAAAGAAATTCAAAATGAACTTTGAAAGATCAAAAGAATGTAACTGTGACAAGGTAATGACAACAAAACTCTACTAAAATATTCCATCTCTTGTATTTCAACGAAAGAAATCCAAAATGAACTTTGAAAAATTAAGAGAATGTAACTGTGACAAGGTAAACCAAGACAAAACACTACTCAAATAATCCAACTCTTGCATTTCAATGAAAGAAATTCAAAATGAACTTTGAAAAATCAAGAGAATGTAACTGTGACATGGTGAACCACGACAAAACACTACTGAAATATTCCAACTCATGCATTTCAATGAAAGATATTCAAAATGAACTTTGAAAAATCAAGAGAATTTAATTGTGGCAAGGTAAACCATGACAAAACACTACTGAAATATTCAAAGTCTTGCATTTCAACGAAAGAAATTAAAAATGAACTTTGAAAAAATCAAGAGAATGTAACTGTGGCAAGGTAAACCATAACAAAACACTACTGAAATATTCCAACTCTTGCATTTCACGAAAGAAATTCAAAATGAACTTTGAAAAACTTTGAAAAAATCAGGAGAATGTAACTGTGAGAAGGTAAACCATAACAAAACACTACTGAAATATTCCAACTCTTGCATTTCAATGAAAGAAATTCAAAATGAACTTTGAAAAACTTTGAAAAATTCAAGAGAATGTAACTGTGACAAGGTAAATCATAACAAAACACTACTGAAATATTCCAACTCTTGCATTTCACGAAAGAAATTCAAAATGAACTTTGAAAAATCAAGAGAATTTAAGTTTGACAAGGTAAAGCACAACAAAAAACTACTGAAATATTCCAACTCTTGCATTTCAACGAAAGAAATACAAAATGAACTTTGAAAAATCAAGAGAATGTAAGTTTGACAAGGTAAACCACAACATAACACTACTTAAAGAATCCAACTCTTGCATTTCAACGAAAAAAAATCAAAATGAACTTTGAAAAATCAAGAGAATGTAACTGTGACAAGGTAAACCACGACAAAACACTACTGAAATAATCCAACTCTTGCATTTTAACGAAAGAAGTTCAAAAGAAACTTTGAAAAATCAAAAAAATGTAACTGTGACACGGTAAACCATGACTAAACACTACTGAAATATTCCAACTCTTGCATTTCAACGAAAGAAATCCAAAATGAACTGTGAAAAATCAAGAGAATGTAACTGTGAGATGGTAAACCATGACAAAACACTACTGAAATATTCCAACTCTTGCATTTCAAAGAAAGAAATTCAAAATGAACTTTAAAAAATCAAGAGAATGTAACTGTGGCAAGGTAAACCATGACAAAACACTACTGAAATATTCCAACTGTTGCATTTCAATGAAAGAAATTAAAAAATGAACTTTGAAAAATCAAGAGAATTTAACTGTGGCAAGGTAAACCATAACAAAACACTACTGAAATATTCCAACTCTTGCATTTCAACGATAGAAATCCAAAAATGAACTTTTAAAAATCATGAGAATATAACTGTGACAAGGTAAACCACGACAAAAACAGTACTGAAATATTCCATCTCTTGTATTTCAATAAAAGAAATTCAAAATGAACTTTGAAAGATCAAAAGAATGTAACTGTGACAAGGTAAAGCACAACAAAACACTACTAAAATATTCCATCTCTTGTATTTCAACGAAAGAAATACAAATTGAACCTTGAAAAATTAAGAGAATGTAACTGTGCCAAGGTAAACCACGACAAAACACTACTGAAATAATCCAACTCTTGCATTTCAATGAAAGAAATTCAAAATGAACTTTGAAAAATCAAGAGAATGTAACTGTGACAAAGTAAAGCACAACAAAACACTACTGAAATATTCCAACTCTTGCATTTCCACGAAAGAAATCCAAAATGAACTTTGAAAAATCAATAGCATGTCACTGTGAGATGGTGAACCACGACAAAACACTACTGAAATATTCCAACTCTTGCATTTCAATGAAAGATATTCAAAATGAACTTTGAAAAATAAAGAGAATTTAACTGTGTCAAGGTAAACCATGACAAAACACTACTGAAATATTCAAAGTCTTGCATTTCAACGAAAGAAATTAAAAATGAACTTTTAAAAAATCAAGAGAATGTAACTGTGGTAAGGAAAACAATTACAAAACAATACTGAAATATTCGAACTCTTGCATTTCAACGAAATATACTAAAAGATAACTTTGAAAAACTTTGAAAAAATCAGGAGAATGTAGCTGTGGAATGGTAACTCATAGCAAAGAAGTACTAAGATATTTCAACTCGTGCATGTCACGAAATAAATACAAACTTAAAATTGAAAAATCAATAGACTGTAACTGTGATAAGTTAAATCATAACAAAACACTACTGAAATATTCGAACTCTTGCATTTAATGAAATAAATTCAAAATGAACTTTGTAAGATCAAGAGAATGTAAGTTTGATAAGGTAAACCAGAACAAAATACTACTGAAATATTCCAACTCTTGCATTTCAACGATAGAAATACAAAATGAACTTTGAAAAATCAAGAGAATGTAAGTTTGACAAGGTAAACCATAACAAAACACTACTTAAAGAATCCAACTCTTGCATTTCAACGAAAAAAATTCAAAATGAACTTTGAAAAATCAAGAGAATGTAACTGTGACAAGGTAAACCACGACAAAACACTACTGAAATATTCCAACACTTGCATTTCAACGAAATAAATTCAAAATGAACTTTGAAAAATCATGAGAATGTAACTTTGAGATGGTAAACCAAGACAAAACACAACTGAGATATTCCAATTCTTGCATTTAAAATAAAAAAATTCAAAATGAACTTTGAAAAATGAGGAGAATGTAACTGTGGCAAGATAAACCATGAAAAAACACTACTGAAATATTATAACTGTTACATTTCAACGAAATAAATTAAAAAATGAACTTTGAAAAATCAAGAGAATGTAACTGTGGCAAGGTAAACCATAACAAAACACTACTGAAATATTCCAACTCTTGCATTTCAACGATAGAAATCCAAAAATGAACTTTTAAAAATCATGAGAATGTAACTGTGACAAGGAACTGTCATGAGAATCATGACAATATGAATCATGAGAATTTAACTGTGGCATGGTAAACCATAACAAAACACTACTGAAATATTCCAACTCTTGCATTTCAACGATAGAAATCCAAAAATGAACTTTTAAAAATCATGAGAATGTAACTGTGACAAGGTAAACCACGACAAAACACTACTGAAATATTCCAAATCTTGTATTTCAACGAGAGAAATCCAAAAATGAAGTTTTAAAAATCATGAGAATGTAACTGTGACAAGGTAAACCACTAAAAAACACTACTGAAATATTCAAACTATTGCATTTAAAGGAAAGAAATCCAAAATGAACTTAGAAAAATCAAGATAATGTAACTGTGAGAAGGTAAACCAGAACAAAACCCTATTGAAATATTCCAACTCTTGCATTTCAACGAAAGAAATCAAAAATAAACTTTGAAAAATCAATAGAATGTAACTGTGATAAGGTAAAGCACAACAAGACACTACTGAAATATTCCAACCCTTGATTTCAACGAAAGAAATTAAAAATGAACTTCGAAAAATTAAGAGAATGTATCTGTGACATGGTAAACTACGACGAAACACTACTGAAATATTCCAATTCTTGCATTTCAACGAAAGAAATCCAAAACGAACTTTGAAAAATCAAAAGAATATAACTGTGATAAGGTAAAGCACAACAAGACACTACTGAAATATTCCAACTCTTGCATTTCAAGGAAAGAAATCCACAATGAACTTTGAAAAATCAAGAGAATGTAACTGGGACAAGGTAAACCACGATAAAACACTACTGAAATATTCCAACTCTTGCATTTCTAGGAAAGAAATCCAAAATGAACTTTGAAAAATCAATAGAATGTAACTGGGACAAGGTAAACCACGATAAAACACTACTGAAATATTCCAACTCTTGCATTTGACGAAAGAAATTCAAAATGAACTTTGAAAAATCAAGAGAATGTAACTGTTACAAGGTAAATCACAACAAGACACTACTGAAATCTTTTAACTCTTGCATTTCAACGAAAGAAATCCAAAATGAACTTTGAAAAATCATGAGATTGTAACTGTGACAGGATAAATCACAACAAGACACTACTGAAATATTCCAACTCTTGTATTTCAACAAAATAAATTTAAAAGGAACTTTAAAAATTCAAGAAAATGTAACTGTGACTTGGTAAACCACGACAAAACACCACTGAAACATTCCAACTATTCCATTTCACGAAGGAAGTTCAAAATGAACTTCGAAAAATCCAGAAAATGTAACCTTGACAAGGTAAACCATAAGAAAACACTACTGAAATATTCCTTCTCTTGCATTTCAATGAAATAAATCCAAAAAAGAACTTTGAAAAATCAAGAGAATGTAATTATGAGATGGTAAACCAAGAAAAAATACTATTGAAATATTCCAAATCTTTCATTTCAACTAAAGAAATCCAAAATTAAGTTTGAAAAATCAAGAGAATGTAACTGTGACACGGTAAACCATAACAATACACTACTGAAATATTCCAACTCTTGTATTTCAAGGAAAGAAATTCAAAATGAACTTTGAAAAATCAAGAGAATGTAACTGTGAGATGGTAAACCACGACAAAACACTACTGAAATATTCTAACTCTTCTTCTAATGTTCTAATGTAAAATATTCTAATGTTCTTATAGGCGAAGCCCTTAATACGTCATGCTTTCGATCACATTCTCCGTTTTCCATTTATTTATTATCCATATTCATTTATTCGGAGTGGAAGCCTTTTTTCTAAGGGGTGATCACTTTTTTCTAAGGTGAGGTTTTAGGCAGGGTATGAGAAAAGACATTATGGACATTATTTTATCAAAAAAGGATAAAATCCCAGTTATGAACAAGTGTTGAAAAAGGATTATATCCGGAATCAATTAGAGTCCGTAGGTAATTCAGTGACTGTTATTTCGTAACATTTTGCTGTGGGTTAAAGTGACCTTGAATCAGGATATTCATTTAGATTTTGGATAATTTTTACATCCAACACCCAGTTGTGAATAGTGGCTGGTGTTTAACCCCCCCCCCCCGGCCTCCGTGGAAAATACTCCAGAGGCAAGACCTATTTTCATTTCACCCATGTTGTGACTTAATAATCGAGTGAATACCTGTTTTGGTTTATATATTAGCTGGCTTGCGGTGGACATATTGAACAGTTATTTGGAATATTTTGTTTGGCCTCAAGCAAAGATATCTCTTCTGTTTTTTTTTATCTTGCTACTGACAATCATGGCTTTTAAACAGTTTGATCTTGCTCTTGCAAAATTCAAGGATTATCCCCTCTGGCCAGTAAGAATAATCAAAGCTGGTAAAGTTAGACGAGGCAAGCCAGTTTATACGGCATTTTGCTATGGATCGCATGATGAATTACGCCTCGTGGATGCAAATCTCCAAGTTTATTATCCTACCCTTTTTAATTTGTCTATTCCTGCTTCAAAAAGAGCTTTTGGAGAGCTTAATACTACGCATTATATTTAGGTTAGACTGTCAAAAACATACCTTACGCTGAGAGGTAATGATAAAAGCAAAGCAAATGGCCCAGCATTAGCATTACCTAGCAGTATTAGCCCGATACAACAGCAACTTTTAGCTACCCAAGCTGAACTCGATAAAACCAAAAATGACCTGATGGACAGTATAACTCGTAAAGTTTCGGAAAAGCTGGCTAGCTCAGACTCTCTTAAGGAATCGACTGAGCTTATTGCTAGTCATGTTTATGATGCTCTCACGATTGAATTTAACCCCAAGTTTCAGCGAATCGAAAAATCGCTAAAGGGACTGAGTAATGAACTAGAAAATTTAGAGGACAGACTGAACAGGATTGAGAATAAGTTGGATAGTTATGTGCAAGAATCACTACTAGACAGCCTGGTTTTTCACGGTGTTAGGCAGAAAACTGGTGTTGACACTCGTTCTTCTGTGCTGCTAACTATTAATCAGAAGATGTCTTTGCCTGAAACTAGTCCAAATGCGGTCGTGAACGTGTATAGACTTAGACTGAGTAATGCTGCTATAACTGATTCAACTAAGACGGTTCCATCTGCTCCAAGGGTCGCTCCGATAATAGTGAAGTTTTCGAGCAAAAGCGTTGCTTGTAAAGTGTTCAAGGCCAAATCCAAGTTGGCTTCTAGCGGTAATTTGTTGCTGAGTCTCTGACCAAGCAGAGACGAGATATTCTGAATGCGGCCAAAGACAAATTCTGTCAGCGGAATGCTTGGTCTGATCGGGGTTACATATTGACAAAGCCTAGTGACGGGACTCCAATAAAAAAGATAAGGTCTCTCGCGGACTGTATCTAGTTGTTTTTTTTTCTGTCTGTTCTTTTTTTTACTTTCTCATGGATTATTTGTTTATTTTCCCTTTTCTTGTTTTTTTTTCTCTACTAAAAGAGTCGCTAGGTTTAGGTTCATTTTTTGTCCTCTTTTATTTTTTAATCTTTTTTTTATTTTTTTTCTAAAAAATATTGTTTTTTTGTATTTATTTTTGGGTGCACTTTTCGGTATTTTTTATCTTTTTATTACTTCGGTTGTGTCGTTTTTCGATGTTAGTATTTTTCTTAATTTGTAAATGCCTTCCTCAGGTCATTAATTTTTATTTTTTTAATTTATTTTTATTTGTTTATTTTTTTTTCATTTTTGTTTCTCCTTCCGTTCTAATGGTTCCTTCCAATAATACCTGCTGTCCTATTAGCTATTTATGTGTTTGTAATCCTTTGACAGATTTTTCTTTTGTAATTAATTTAAGTAATGATTTCTTTTTGGTTCCTCTGGTGAATTGAATGGACTCCAAGCGAAACCAGCTTTTGTGAATATTTTAAGCCATGAGAGTTGCCTTTGCGAGCTTAAAAATAATCCTTTTGATGTAATTAGTATAGTAAATAGTTCTGTGGGTCAGGCTAATCAAAATCCGATTAATATAAACCCCATTTATAATAGTAAATATGTTTCGAATTTGGGGGAGGAGGAGGTTACCAAAGGAAATTATTCTCTGACAGCACTTCAGCTTAATATTCAGGGTCTTTCCTCGTCAATAGATAATTTGAGACAAATTGTTTCGGATGGACAGCCTGATGTTGTCGGTTTGTGTAAGACATTTTTGGATTCTGGCAATGAATGCTATTGGATATCCATGGTTATAAAATGGAACGTATCAACCGCTGCAAGATGGCTAAAGGAGGTCTTGCCATGTATATATCTTGCAATTTGCATTGTTGCTTGCGTGATGACTTATCAAGGAATTTTGAAGGTATTTTCGAGGGACAATTTATAGAAATTAGATCTAATGGTATTGATCTAATCATAGGCAATATTTGTCGTTCTCCTAGTGATGTTATTCCGTTGTTTCTTCGGAATCTTGAGGAAATACTTGACATAATACTGAAACGTCCGTGTCAGTTAATCATAATGGGTGACTTTAATATAAATTTGATTGATTCAAACTCTTCGGCTTCAGTTGATTTTCTTTCATCCATGTTTGCCGCAGGAGCTCTACCATCTTCATTCATCCCCACACGAGTAACTAATGTTACAGCCTCTTTGATTGACAATATCTTCTCTAAGCTTAGTTTGAAGGAAAACTCAATTTTAGTTAGTGATATCTCCGATCATTTTCCAATATATTCTCGATTCAGCTTTAAACAGGGGAAGAGTAACCGGGCTCAGGTGTTTGATTCCTATTCTGTTAGGTTTGGTGAGAAAGAGTTATCTCTTCTTGGGTCCAAATTAGCGGAAAATTCGTGGAGCTAGCTTGATAATGATAAGGATTTTTCTTCTTTATTTGAGTCCTTTTATGGAACCATAAAAGAGGATATTCTTAGCATTTTTAAAGTTCCACCTTCTAATCATGGGTCTAAAAGGATTGTTCCTCTAAACCCATGGATGTCATCCGGACTTCTCAAAAGCTGGAGAAGGAAGAATAATCTCTGGAGAGCTTATAAATGCGCTACACTTCCAGCAGGTGCTATTCGTCTTTGTCAATTCAAGATCTACCGGAATATATGTAATTCCTTGTGATAGGAAAGCCAAATCTCTGTATTATCTAAATAACTTTGCTGCTTGTGGCAGTGATATTCGTAAAACTTGGAAGGTAATAAATTCTGTACTTAAACCCGGTTCTCAATGTAGCTCTTTACCTATGAGTCTGGTCATTAGTGATAGAGCTGTGGAGGGTGAACTTAATGTCCAAGAGGCATTCACCTCAATCTTCGTTAATATTGGTAAGAATATTGCTTCTACAGTTACTTTGTCTCGGCCTAGGCCGGACTTTAGATCTTACCTCGGGCTATCTTTTGTTAAGTATGTTTCTAGAGCCAGGACCAGTAAGTGAAATTACTAAAATTGTTAATGGCTTGAAAAACTCGTCTTCATCTGGGCCAGATTCTATCCCAACTAAAGTAGTTAAATCGATTCTTCCTTCAATATTATTGCCTCTAACAAAACTTGTTAATCTTTCATTTGAATGTGGTGTTTTTCCGGATGCTCTCAAGCTTGCTCGGATTATTGTTTTGTATAAAGGTGGACCAAGAAATGATCCGGCAAATTATCGACCAATTTCAATTTTATCAGTATTCAGTAAAATATTTGAAAAGGCTATGCGTTCTCGTCTCCTTACTTTCTTAAAATCAAAAAATTTTCTTCATGATTTTCAATTTGGTTTCCGAATGAAGCACTCCACTGAACACGCCTGTATGACCCTTTTGAATTTTGTTCATTCTGTGTTAGATTTGGGATTGATTCCGACTACTGTATTCCTGGATATTAGTAAGGCTTTCGATTCCTTAACCAATGAAATTCTTCAATCAAAGATGTCTCATTTTGGCATTAGGGGAAGTGTATTTTTTTGGTTCCAGTCTTATTTGAAGGATAGGTTAATTTCTGTTGATCCACTTTTCCGGTCACCCTCGCAAGTGAATTTCGGTGTCCCCCAGGGATCAGTTTTAAGGTCTGATTTTTCTAAGTCCAGTTTTTTTATTTTTTCGCGTATTTCTCAGGTTTATCCCCGGTTATCAGAAATTCACCAGCCAAAAGGGATAATTCGTAGATCTAAATACCAATATTTTAGTTTTTTGGGCATTCTTGTTAATAAAAACCTATCTTTCAAACGTCACATTGATTGTATTAAAATGAAGATATGAAGGAGTCTCGGTATTTTAAGGAAACTTAAACATACTTTTCCTGGATCAATTTTGAAAATCCTTTTTTACTGCTTCGTCCAATCTTACGTTTCTTACTGTCCAATTGTGTGGATGTCAACTTTTCCCTAACTGTTAAAAAAACTTTCTAAGGTTTGCAATAAAGATAGAAACCTTATTCAGGAGACTAATCGTTCATTAGTTATACCATTACTTGATCTTGAGTCACTATACATTCTTTCATGTGCATGTTTTACTTTTGCTCAGCTTCTTGGTGACCTCCCCCAGCCCCTAAGTGTTCCGCTATTATTTACCTCTGAGCAAAATAATTATAATCTTCGCAATATAACAAATTATGTTCAAGTTCCATTTACTCCTTGGATAAAGTCAGATTTTAATCCTATAATGGCTAGTCATATTATTTGGATTACGTTGCCTCAATCAGCTCAAAGATGCCACACCTTGGGTTTGTTTAAAAAAATTGTTAAAAATTAGTTGGCTTCGTAGAAGTTATTTTTATCTATGTTTTTATTTTTCATTTATTTTATTTTTTTGGAGTCTATTTGCTCGAATTAATTAATTCATTTTATTTATTCTATTTTTTTATACTTTTTGTTTTATCAATATTTTCTTTTCTTCTCCTTCGTATGTGAGTAAGTGATCATTTTAAATTTTCTTTTGTTTTTCATCTCTGAGTAAACAATTCATATGTCTTCCCCCTTTGTACAGGCCAATGAGCCTTTGGGGGAATAATAACATGTAATATTGTATGTGTATCTAATGAAGAATAAAACTTATCTTATCTTACATTAGTAGTATGTATATAACGATTCCGACGAGACAGGTACCCATATAGCTAAAACGATTACAAGCGGGGTGTCTCCCTATATAGCTATAACAGATTCAAGCAGACAGTGCTCCCGTCAATACAAGCAGACAGTGTAATGACCGGAATTCAACCACCGTGAAAATTCGTGTTGATCTGTGTTCAAAGTGCGTGATGATTCCTTTGTATGAAATTGTGAAATTCTTTTTGTAATTTAATTTGTTAGGCGTGGTTGACTTATGTTTAACCTTGAAATAATTTACATAAATTAATTTATTATTAATTAATTTACATAATTACATTAATTTACATAATTACATTAATTTACATAATTACATTAATTTACATAATTACATTAATTTTTTTTTATTTTTTTTTTATTTTAATAGTTTTTTTATTGATGTCATTTTATTGTACTCTAATGATGATTTTTTTCTTTTCCAATGATATGATTTTTTACATTCTAAGTATCTTCCCATTGATTTATATGAAATTTGTGTTTGATGTAGGAATCGAACGTGAGACCCGTGATTTCTTAAGATAAAAGAACGAAACGTTAATCGACTGAACCAACAAACCTTTGAACATATTATAATTTTAGAAATACATCCAATGAATTGTTTCTGGGACATTGCCCAACTGATGTTCAGCCTCAGAATATCGTAACTGGTTCATTCCATTGAACCGGAACAACTTCAAGCACATTCGATTTATCAATTGTATTTTTGATAGGTGTTAAAAGTGACATGTTTCGGGGCATTTTTATGGCATCATCATGAGAATATGCATACCACGATGATTTGAGATGCATACTAGACAAACAATTTCTTCTGATACTAGTGCCCCAAGTCCTACCCCTATCCCTCAACCCTATCCCTCCACCGTCCCTCCAACCCCTATCCCTCCACCCTCCCTCCAACCCCCCCCCAAACATTTTTTTTTTACTTTTTTTATTTTTCAAAGTTCATTCTGGATTTTTACATTCTCTTGATTTTTCAAAGTTCATTCTGAATTTCTTTCATTGAAATGCAAGAGTTGGATTATTTCAGTAGTGTTTTGTCATGGTTTACCTTGTCACAGTTACATTCTCTTGATTTTTCAAAGTTTATTTTGAATTTCTTTTGTTGAAAGGCAATAGTTGGAATATTTCAGTAGTGTCTTTTTGTGATTCACCTTGTCAAAGTTACATTCTCTTGATTTTTCAAAGTTCATTTTGAATTTCTTTCGTGAAATACAAGAGTTGTAATATTTCAGTAGTGTTTGGTCGTGGTTTAATATCTCACAGTTACATTCTCTTGATTTTTCAATGTTAATTTTGAATTTCTTTCCTTGAAATGCAAGAGTTAGATTATTTCAGTAGTGTTTTGTCGTGGTTTACCTTGTCACAGTTACATTCTCTTGATTTTCCAAAGTTCATTTTGGATTTCTTTCCTGGAAATGCAAGAGTTGGAATATTTCAGTAGTGTTTTTTCGTGGTTTACCATCTCACAGTTACATTTTCTTGATTTTTCAAATTTCATTTTTGGATTTCTTTCATTGAAATGCAAGAGTTGGAATATTTCAGTAGTGTTTTGTTATGGTTTACCTTGTCACGGTTACATTCTTTTGATTTTTCGAAGTTCATTTTGAATTTCTTTCGTGAAATGCAAGAGTTGGAATATTTCAGTAGTGTTTGTCGTGGTTTACCATGTCACAGTTATATTCTCTTAGTTATTCAAAGTTCATTTTGAATTTCTTTCGTTTCAGTAGTGTTTTGTCGTGGTTTACCATGTCACAGTTACATTCTCTTAATTTTTCAAAGTTCATTGTGAATTTCTTTCATTGAAATGCAAGAGTTGGAATATTTAAGTAGTGTCTTGTTGTGCTTTACCTTGTCACAGTTACATTCTCTTGATTTTTTCAAAGTTCATTTTGAATTTCTTTCGTCAAATGCAAGAGTTGGAATATTTCAGTAGTGTTTTATCGTGGTTTACCTTGTCCCAGTTACATTCTATTGATTTTTCAAAGTTCATTTTGGATTTCTTTCCTTGAAATGCAAGAGTTGGAATATTTCAGTAGTGTTTTGTCGTGGTTTACCTTGTCCCAGTTATATTCTATTGATTTTTTAAAGTTCATTGTGGATTTCTTTCCTTGAAATGCAAGAGTTGGAATATTTCAGTAGTGTCTTGTTGTGCTTTACCTTATCACAGTTAAATTCTCTTGATTTTTCAAAGTTCATTTTGGATTTCTTTCGTTGAAATGCAAGAGTTGGAATATTTCAGTAGTGTTTCGTCGTTGTTTACCATGTCACAGATACATTCTCTTAATTTTTCAAAGTTCATTTTGAATTTCTTTTATTGAAATGCATGAGTTGGATTCTTTCAGTAGTTTCTTGTTGTGCTTTACCTTGCCACAGTTACATTCTCTTGATTTTTCAAAGTTCATTTTGTATTTCTTTACTTGAAATGTAAGAGTTGGAATATTTCAGTAATGTTTTGTTGTGGTTTACCCTGTCATAGTTACATTTTCTTGATTTTTCAAAGTTCATTTTGGATTTTTACATTCTCTTGATTTTTCAAAGTTCATTTTGAATTGCTTTCATGAAATGCAAGAGTTGGAATATTTCAGTAGTGTCTTGTTGTGCTTTACCTTGCCACAGTTACATTCTCTTGATTTTTCAAAGTTCATTTTTTAATTTCTTTCATTGAAATACAAGAGTTGGAATATTTCAGTAGTGTTTTGTCATGGTTTACTTTGCCACAGTTACATTCTCTTGATTTTTCAAAGTTCATTTTGAATTTAGTTCATTGAAATGCAAGAGTTGGAATATTTCTGTAGTGTTTTGTCGTGGTTTACCATCTCACAGTTACATTCTCTTGATTTTTCAAAGTTCATTGTGTATTTCTTTCCTTGAAATGCAAGAGTTGGAATATTTCAGTAGTGTATTGTTGTGCTTTACGTTATCACAGTTACATTCTCTTGATTTTTCAAAGTTCATTTTGGATTTCTTTCGTTGAAATGCAAGAGTTGGAATATTTCAGTAGTGTTTTGTCGTTGTTTACCATGTCACAG
Source organism: Artemia sp. Qi Xiang Cuo (assembly GCF_049724085.1). Lineage (NCBI taxonomy): Eukaryota > Metazoa > Arthropoda > Branchiopoda > Anostraca > Artemiidae > Artemia > Artemia sp. Qi Xiang Cuo. The sequence goes on along the minus strand of NC_142805.1, from coordinate 53,623,142 downwards.
ATACATTCTCTTAATTTTTCAAAGTTCATTTTAAATTTCTTTCGTCGAAATGCATGAGTTGGATTATTTCAGTAGTTTCTTGTTGTGGTTTACCTTGTCACAGTTACATTCTCTTGATTTTTCAAAGTTCATTTTGAATTTCTTTCGTTGAAATGCAAGAGTTGGAATATTTCACTAGTGTTTTGTCGTGGTTTACCATGTCACAGTTACATTCTCTTGATTTTTCAAAGTTCATTTTGGATTTTTACATTCTCTTGATTTTTCAAAGTTCATTTTGAATTTCTTTCATGAAATGCAAGAGTTGGAATATTTCAGTAGTGTCTTGTTGTGCTTTACCTTGCCACAGTTACATTCTCTTGATTTTTCAAAAGTTAATTTTTTAATTTCTTTCATTGAAATGCAAGAGTTGGAATATTTCAGTAGTGTTTTGTGTTGGTTTACCTTGCCACAGTTACATTCTCTTGATTTTTCAAAGTTCATTTCGAATTTCTTTCATTGAAATGCAAGAGTTGGAACATTTCAGTAGTGTTTTGTCGTGGTTTACCATCTCACTGCTACATTGTTTTGATTTTTCATAGTTCATTTTGGATTTCTATTGTTGAAATGCGAGATTTGGAATATTTCAGTCGTGTTTAGTCATGATTTACAATGTCACAGTTACATTTTTTTGATTTTTAAATGTTCATTTTGAATTTCATTCATTGAAATGCAAGAGTTGGATTATTTCAGTAGTGTTATGTTGTGGTTTACCTTGTCAAACTTACATTCTCTTGATTTTTCAAAGTTCATTTTGAATTTCTTTCGTTGAAATGCAAGAGTTGGATTATTTCAGTAGTGTTATGTTGTGGTTTACCTTGTCAAATTTACATTCTCTTGATTTTTCAAAGTTCATTTTGAATTTCTTTCGTTGAAATGAAAGAGTTGGAATATTTCAGTAGTTTTTTGTTGTGCTTTACCTTGTCAAACTTACATTCTCTTGATTTTTCAAAGTTCATTTTGAATTTCTTTCGTTGAAATGCAAGAGTTGGAATATTTCAGTAGTGTTTTGTTATTGTTTACCTTGTCACAGTTACATTCTCTTGATTTTTTCAAAGTTTTTCAAAGTTCATTTTGAATTTCTGTCGTGAAATGCAAGAGTTGGAATATTTCAGTAGTGTTTTGTCGTGGTTTACCATGTCACAGTTACATTCTCTTGATTTTTCAAAGTTCATTGTGGATTTCTTTCCTTGAAAATGCAAGAGTTGGAATATTTCAGTAGTGTTTTGTCGTGGTTTACGTTATCACAGTTACATTCTCTTGATTTGTCAAAGTTCATTTTGGATTTCTTTCCTTGAAATGCAAGAGTTGGAATATTTCAGTAGTGTTTCGTCGTGGTTTACCATGTAACAAATACATTCCCTTAATTTTTCAAAGTTCATTTTGAATTTCTTTCGTTGAAATGCAAGAGTTGGAATATTTCAGTAGTGTCTTGTTGTGGTTTACCTTGTCACAGTTACATTCTCTTGATTTTTCAAAGTTCATTTTGGATTTCTTTCGTTGAAATGCAAGAGTTGGAATATTTCAGTAGTGTTTTGTCGTGGTTTACCCTGTCATAGTAAAATTCTCTTGATTTTTCAAAGTTCATTTTGGATTTTTACATTCTCTTGATTTTTCAAAGTTCATTTTTTAATTTCTTTCGTTGATATGCAAGACTTGGAATAATCCAGCAGTGTTTTGTCTTGGTTTACCTTGCCACAGTTACATTCTCTTGATTTTTCAAAGTTCATTTTGAATTTATTTCATTGAAATGCAAGAGTTGGAATATTTCTGTAGTGTTTGGACGTGGTTTACCTTCTCACAGTTACAGTCTCTTGATTTTTCAAAGTTCATTTTTTGGATTTTTTTTGTTGAAGTGCAAGAGTTGGAATATTTCAGTAGTGTTTAGTCATGATTTACCATGTCAGAGTTACATTTTTTTGATTTTTCAAAGTTTCTTTTGAACTTCTTTCGTTAAAATGTAAGAGTTGGAATATTTCAGTAGTGTTTTGTCGTGGTTTACCTTGTCAGAGTTACATTTTTTTGATTTTTCAAAGTTCATTTTGAATTTCTTTCGTTGAAATGCAAGAGTTGGATTATTTCAGTAGTGTTTTGTTGTGGTTTACCTTGTCACATATACAATCTATTGATTTTTCGAAGTTTATTTTGTATTTTATTTGGTGATTTACAAGAGTTTCATTATTTAAGGAGTATAATCGTGTGGTTTACTTTGTCACAGTTAAATTCGCTTGATCGTACAATTTTAAGTTGTAATTTATTTCTTGTAGTTCAAGAGTTGGAATTTTTCAGCAGTCTCTTTCCGTGCGTTAACTTGTCAGAGTTACATTCTCTTGATTTTTTCAAAGTTTTTCAAAGTTCATTTTGAATTTCTTTCGTGAAATGCAAGAGTTGGAATATTTCAGTAGTGTTTTGTCATGGTTTGCCTTGCCACAGTTACATTCTCTTGATTTTTCAAAGTTCATTTTTAATTTCTTTCGTTGAAATGCAAGACTTAGAATATTTCAGTAGTGTTTTGTTATGGTTTACCTTGTCACAGTTACATTCTCTTGGTTTTATCAAAGTTCAAATTTAATTTCTTTCATTGAAATGCAAGACTTTGAATATTTCAGTAGTGTTTTGTCATGGTTTACCTTTTCACAGTTAAATTCTCTTGATTTTTCAAAGTTCATTTTGAATTTATTTCATTGAAATGCAAGAGTTGGATTATTTCAGTAGTGTCTTGTCGTGGTTAACCATCTCACAGTTACATTCTCTTGATCTTTCAAAGTTCATTTTGGATTTCTTCGTTGAAATGCAACAGTTGGAATATTTCAGTAGTGTTTTGTTGTGCTTTACTTTGTCACAGTTACATTTTCTTGATTTTTCAAAGTTCATTTTGAATTTCTTTCATTGAAATGCAAGAGTTGGATTATTTCAGTAGTGTTTTGTCGTGGTTTACCTTGGCACAGTTACATTCTCTTAATTTTTCAAAGTTCATTTTCGATTTCTTTCGTTGAAATACAAGAGATGGAATATTTTAGCAGTGTTTTGTTGTGCTTTACCTTGTCACAGTTACATTCTCTTGTTTTTTCAAAGTTCATATTGAATTTCTTTCATTGAAATACAAGAGATGGAATATTTCAGTAGTGTTTTTGTCATGGTTTATTTTGTCACAGTTACATTCTCTTGATTTTTCAAAGTTAATTTTGAATTTCTTTCGTTAAATGCAAGAGTTGGAATATTTTAGTAGTGTTTTGTCATGGTTTACCTTGTCACAGTTACATTCTCTTGATTTTTCAAAGTTCATTTTGGATTTCTTTCATTTAAATGCATGAGTTGGAGTATTTCAGTAGTGTGTTGTCGTTGTTCACCATCTCACAGTTAAATTCTCTTGATTTTTCAAGGTTCATTTTGAATTTCTTTCATTGAAATGCAAGAGTTGGAATATTTCAGTAGTGTTTTGTCATGGTTTACCACGTCACAGTTACATTCTCTTGATTTTTCAAAGTTCATTTTGAATTTTTTCGTTGAAATGCAAGAGTTGGAATATTTCAGTAGTGTTTTGTCATGGTTTACCATGTCACAGTTACATTATCTTAATTTTTCAAAGTTTATTTTGAATTTCTTTCGTTGAAATACAAGAGTTGGAATATTTCAGTAGTGTTTTATCGTGGTTTACCTTGTCCCCGTTACATTCTCTTAATTTTTCAAAGTTCATTTTGAATTTCTTTCGTTGAAATGCAAGAGTTGGAATATTTCAGTAGTGTTTTGTCGTACGTAGGCTAGCCTAACATAACCTATGGTTTTGATATTTCTGTGCAATAATGTGGAAATTGAACATTGAAAAATCATGAGAATGTAACTGTGACAAGGTAAACCACGACAAATCACTACTGAAATATTCCAAGTCTTGCATTTCAAGGAAAGAAATTCAAAATGAACTTTGAAGAATCATGAGAATGTAACTGTGACATGGTAAACCATGACAAAACACTACTGAAATATTCCAACTCTTGCATTTCAACGAAAAAATACAGATTGAACTTTGAAAAATCAAGAGAATATAACTTTGAGATGAGGAACCACGACAAAACACTACTGAAATATTCCAACTCTTGCATTTCAATGAAAGAAATCCAAAATGAACTTTAAAAAATCAAGAGAATGTAACTGTGACAAGGTAAACCATGACAAAACACCACTGAAATGTTCCAACTCTTGCATTTCAAGGAAAGAAATCCAAAATGAACTTTGAAAAATCAAGAGAATGTAACTATGACAATGCAAACCACGACAAAACACTACTGAAATATTCCAACTCTTTCATTTCAATGAAATATATCCAAAATAAACTTAGAACAATCATTAGAATGTAACTTTGTCATGGTAAACCAGGACAAAACACTACTGAAATATTCCAACTCTTGCATCTCAACGAAAGAAATCCAAAATGAACTTTGAAAAATCAATAGGATGTAACTGTGAGATGGTGAACCACGACAAAACACTAGTGAAATATTCCAACTCTTGCATTTCAATGAAAGAAATCCAAAATGAACTTTGAAAACTCAAGAGAATGTAACTGTGACAAGGTAAACCATAACAAAACACCACTGAAATATTCCAACTCTTGCATTTCAAGGAAAGAAATCCAAAATGAACTTTGAAAAATCAAGAGAATGTAACTGTGACAAGGCAAACCACGACAAAACACTACTGAAATATTCCAACTCTTGCATTTCAACGAAAGAAATTCGAAATGAACTATGAAAAATTAAGAGAATGTAACTGTGACAAGGTAAACCATGACAAAACACTACCGAAATATTCCAACTCTCGCATTTTAATGAAAGAAATTCAAAATGAACTTTGAAAAATCAAGAGAATGTAACTGTGACAAGGTAAAGCACAATAAAACACTACTGAAATATTTCAACTCTTGCATTTCAACGAAAGAAATACAAAATTAACTTTGAAAAATCAAGAGGATGTAAGTTTGAGATGGTTAACCACGACAAAACACTACTGAAATATTCCAATTCTTGCATTTCAACGAATGAAATTCAAAATGGACTTTGAAAAATTAAGAGAATGTACCTGTGACAAGGTAAACTACAACAAAGCACTACTGAAATAATCCAACTCTTGCATTTCAATGAAAGAAATTCAAAATGAATTTTGAAAAATTAAGAGAATGTAACTGTGAAATGGTAAACCACGACAAAACACTACTGAAATATTCCAACTCTTGCATTTCAACGAATGAAATCCAAAATGAACTTTGACAAAACAATAGAATGTAACTGTGACATGGTAAACCATGACAAAACACTACTGAAATATTCCAACTCTTGCATTTCAATGAAAGAAATTCAAAATGAACTTTGAAAAATCAAGAGAATGTAACTGTGAGATGGTGAACCACGACAAAACACTACTGAAATATTCCAACTCATGCATTTCAATGAAAGAAATCCAAAATGACCTTTGAAAAATAAAGAGAATGTAACTGTGACAAGGTAAACCATGACAAAACACTACTAAAATATTCCAACTCTTGCATTTCACGAAAGAAATTCAAAATGAACTTTGAAAAATCAAGAGAATGTAACTGTGACAAGGTAAAGCACAACAAAACACTACTAAAATATTCCATCTCTTGTATTTCAACGAAAGAAATCCAAAATGAACTTTGAAAAATTAAGAGAATGTAACTGTGCCAAGGTAAACCACGACAAAACACTACTGAAATAATCCAACTCTTGCATTTCAACGAAATAAATCCAAAATGAACTTTGAAAAATCAAGAGAATGTAACTGTGACAAGGTAAAGCACAATAAAACACTACTGAAATATTCCAATTCTTGCATTTCGACGAAAGAAATCCAAAATGAAGTTTGAAAAATCAAAAGTCTGTAACACTGAGATGGTGAGCCACAACAAAACACTACTGAATTATTCGAACGCTTGCATTTCAATGAATGAAATTCAAAATGAACTTTGAAAAATCAAGAGAATTTAATTGTGGCAAGGTAAACCATGACAAAACACTACTGAAATATTCAAAGTCTTGCATTTCAACGAAAGAAATTAAAAATGAACTTTGAAAAAATCAAGAGAATGTAACTGTGGCAAGGTAAACCATAACAAAACACTACTGAAATATTCCAACTCTTGCATTTCACGAAAGAAATTCAAAATGAACTTTGAAAATTTTGCAAAAATCAAGAGAATGTAACTGTGACAAGGTAAACCATAACAAAACACTACTGAAATATTCCAACTCTTGCATTTCACGAAAGAAATCCAAAATGAACTTTGAAAAATCAAGAGAATGTAACTGTGACAAGGTAAACCATAACAAAACACTACTGAAATATTCCAACTCTTGCATTTCACGAAAGAAATTCAAAATGAACTTTGAAAAATCAAGAGAATGTAAGTTTGACAAGGTAAACCACAACATAACACTACTTAAATAATCCAACTCTTGCATTTCAACGAAAAAAATTCAAACAGAACTTTGAAAAATTAAGAGAATGTAACTGTGACAAGGTAAACCACGAAAAAACACTACTGAAATAATCCAACTCTTGCATTTCAACGAAAGAAACTCAAAATGAACTTTGAAAAATCAAAAAAATGTAACTGTGACATGGTAAATCATGACTAAACACTACTGAAATATTCCAACTCTTGCATTTCAACGAAAGAAATCCAAAATGAACTGTGAAAAATCAAGAGAATGTAACTGTGAGATGGTAAACCACGACAAGACAGTACTGAAATATTCCAATTCTTGCATTTAAATGAAAAAAATTCAAAATGAACTTTGAAAAATCAAGAGAATGTAACTGTGGCAAGGTAAACCATAACAAAACACTACTGAAATATTCCAACTCTTGCATTTCAACGATAGAAATCAAAAAATGAAGTTTTAAAAATCATGAGAATGTAACTGTGACAAGGTGAACCACGACAAAACACTACTGAAATATTCCAACTCTTGCATTTTAAGGAAAGAAATCCAAAATGAACTTTGAAAAATCAAGAGAATGTAACTGTGAGAAGGTAAACCATAACAAAACACTATTAAAATATTCCAACTCTTGCATTTCACGAATGAAATCCAAAATGAACTTTGAAAAATCAAGAGAATGTAACTGTGACAAGGTAAAGCACAACAAGACACTACTGAAATAATCTAACTCTTGCATTTCAACGAAAGAAATACAAAATGAACTTTGAAAAACTAAGAGAATGTATCTGTGACATGGTAAACTACTACGAAACACTACTGAAATATTCCAATTCTTGCATTTCAACGAAAGAAATCCAAAACGAACTTGAAAAATCAAGAGAATATAACTGTGATAAGGTAAAGCACAACAAGACACTACTGAAATATTCCAACTCTTGCATTTCAAGGAAAGAAATCCACAATGAACTTTGAAAAATCAAGAGAATGTAACTGTGACAAGGTAAACTACGACAAAACACTACTGAAACATTTCAACTCTTGCATTTCAACAAAGTAGATCAACACTAAACTTTGAAAAATCAACAAAATGTAACGGGGACAAGGTAAAACACGATAAAGCACTACTGAAATATTCAAAATCTTGCATTTGACGAAAGAAATTCAAAATGAACTTTGAAAAATCAAGAGAATGTAACTGTTACAAGGTAAATCACAACAAGACACTACTGAAATCTTTTAACTCTTGCATTTAAACGAAAGAAATCCAAAATGAACTTTGAAAAATTATGAGAATGTAACTGTGACAAGGTAAATCACAACAAGACACTACTGAAATGTTCCAACTCTTGCATTTAAACGAAAGAAATTCAAAATGGACTTTGAAAAACTAAGAGAATGTAACTGTGGCATGGTAAACCACGACAAAACACTACTGAAACGAAAGAAATTCAAAATGAACTTTGAAAAATTAAGAGAATGTAACTGTGACAAGGTAAACCACGACAAAACACTACTGAAATATTCCAACTCTTGCATTTCACGAAAGAAATCCAAAATGAACTTTGAAAAATCCAGAGAATGTAACTGTGACAAAATAAACCATGACAAAACAATACTGAAATATTATAACTCTTGCATTTCAAGGAAAGAAATCCAAACCTAATTTTGAAAAATCAAGAGAATAAAAATGTGACAAGGTAAACCAAGACAAAACACTACTGAAATATTCCAACTCTTGCATTTCAAGGAAAGAAATTCAAAATGAACTTTGAAAAATCAAGAGAAAGTAACTGTGAGATGGTAAACCACGACAAAACACTACTGAAATATTTTAACTCTTGCATTTCACGAAAGAAATTCAAAATGAACTTTGAAAAATCAAGAGAATGTAACTGTGACAAGGTAAACCATGACAAAACACTACTTAAATAATCCAACTCTTGCCTTTCAATGAAAGAAATTCAGAATGAACTTTGAAAAATCAAGAGAATATAAAAATCCAAAATGAACTTTGAAAAATAAAAAAAGTTTAAAAAAAAATGTTGGGGGGGGGGGGTTGGAGGGAGGGTGGAGGGATAGGGGTTGGAGGGATGGTGGAGGGATAGGGTTGAGGGATAGGGGTAGGACTTAGGACCCAAGTATCAGAAGAAATTGTTTGTCTAGTATGCATCTCAAATCATCGTGGTATGCATATTCTCATGATGATGCCATAAAAATGCCCCGAAACATGTCACTTTTAACACCTATCAAAAATCCAATTGATAAATCGAATGTGCTTGAACTTGTTCCAGTTCAATGGAATGAACCTGTTATGATATTGTGAGGCTTAACATCAGTTGGGCAATGTCCCAGAAACAATTCATTGGATGTATTTCTAAAATGATAATATGTTCAAAGGCTTGTTGGTTCAGTTGATTAACGTTTCGTTCTTTTACCTTAGGAAATCACGGGTCTCACATTCGATTCCTACATCAAACACAAATTTCATATAAATCAATGGGAAGATACTTAGAATGTAAAAAATCATATCATTGGAAAAGAAAAATATCATCATTAGAGTACAATAAAATGACATCAATAAAAAAACTATTAAAAAAAAATAATTAATTATTGCAATTATGTAAATTAATTTAATTATGTAAATTAATTAATAATAAATTAATTTATGTAAATTAGTTCAAGGTTAAACATAAGTCAACCAAGCCTAACAAATTAAATTACAAAAAGAATTTCACAATTTCATACAAAGGAAACGTCACGCACTTTGAACACAGATCAACACGAATTTTCACGGTGGTTGAATTCCGGTCATTACACTGTCTGCTTGTATTGACGGGAGCACTGTCTGCTTGAAACTGTTATAGCTATATAGGGAGACACCCCGCTTGTAATCGTTTTAGCTATATGGGTACCTGTCTCGTCGGAATCGTTATATACATACTACTACTTACATTATTAAAGATATTAGGGTATGAGAAAAGACTTGCGTTTGATCTCCATAGCATCCAACATGGTGTTTATTAAATAATTTTTGACGACTGCTTATGCGTGTCTCCAATCTCATCGCTTCTCTACACTCATTCAGAAATCTGCTTCCCCCAGTCCATGAATTCTAACAATTTTAAAAGTCTCGTAAATGTTCACATGTTACCTTTTGTGAAACTTCGTAGAACCATCACGTTTTGTCAATCCAAAAGGACAAAATCTATTTTTGTTTGCCATGAATACAAATAGTTGAGAAAATCAAGAATGAAAAACACCAAATTTCCGTCAATCTCCTTCAACTTCGTTCCCCCTATAGCCTATAGTAACGCCCTTGGAATGAAATATTTTTTTTTAATCTAGTTTATATTTCTATGGTAATATTGATCATTTTTTGTAGATAAATGAACTTTTAAAATAATATCTAGACCTCGCAGCCTTATCAGCCCATTTAGATAATAAAGAATTTTAATTCATTAATGACACATTTCTTTGTATTAGCTATTATGCAATATTTAACTATCTATGTAAATATTGTTTCTGTGACTGCTCATGTACTTTGTAAAATTGCGTCTTCAATTAATCCTGATTTTTTTAACAATCAATTTGAAATTTCATTTTCTCCAAAATAAATACATCCAGTAATATAGGACATTTTAGCGATTTGAAACACATAGTATTTTTACTAAAAGATAACATAATTTACTACACATTGGATTTTTTTTTGTATTTTGATCCAAACGAACATCAAATGAACATATTAAAAAGAGGCTTATTAAGAGTTTTATTAAGACCTAGTTATTATAAAAAAAAAGTTTTTTAAGGTAATAAAGATCTAAAAACAGTATTTTCATTAAATATCCGGTATTCCAACTATTTCGTTTCGCGATATAAAAGGATGTAGAATGTCTTAGAAACAAAAGAAATGTAGTAAATATACTGATAGCCGTATAAAATATGAGAGACAGAGCTAGACTTATCAATAGACCTTTGATTTGTCGCGGGAGTCGACTGTCAATATACATTTTGAAGAATATGTCATATTAGACCTTATAAATCACTAAAACCAAGAAATATTTATTTTATTCTCTAAACTGATGAGATTAATCAGAAAAAATTTGCTGTTTTCCAATGAAATTATAACTGATGTTAGAATTTACATATAAAAATATTGCCCTAGGCGTGAAGGGTATGGCATCCTTCTCTCTAGCCATTACTATTCAAATTGCAGTGTTACTAGCAATTCACTGATTACAGAATGCAACAAACAAAAACATTTGGTAATTGCAATTGTTTAATCTACAAAGTTGTTTTCAAAAGATTCGAACCATCTTTGATTTATCAAGGATGAATCTTATGATTTAAAGAGAATAATATTTTTATTGCTAGGAGTCAAGTGATGGACTGCTCTGGATATATATCCATGAATTGATTAAAAAAAAACTTTTTGTACAAAAGAGATTTCAAAGAAAATTAAAGACCTAAATTAAATCAAAGATGAGCAGATATAAAGTCAAATTATTTTTCAAGTGTAGACCTGCCATAAAGTACCACCAATGCAATTAACGAAACCTGAAGCGACCAGAAATTAAAAGTAATAACTGGGTCAAACTCAAAATCAAACACAACGCGGCTGCTGCGTGCAAACCTCGTATGATGGAAAAATCAAATTGTTCAGGAGACGATAAAAATTGATTTGTGGGTCCCATTTTTCAGATAAATATACCAAAAATTACAAGTGACTCAGAAAAATTTTTTTATGCGCACATATAAATTTTAATTGCCATAATCAATTCTTATTGTATAAACAGCTCATACGAGGTGTGTGAGGCTCCAATTTCCTTTATACGAGGTGTGATAACCAGCTTTCGTCAAAAATACAAAATGTAGCAGTAGTAGAAGTAGCAGAGGAAGTTACATTCAAAATTGCCAATAGCAGTATCAGAATTCAGGGCCCGTTGGACATAAATATTAGACTTATCGACAATTAACAACAAAATGGCAAAATATTTTGGATATCTTACTGGGAAAAACAGCTAAAAAGAGCATAAGAGGGAGTGGGGCTTCTTACCCTCAAATAAATTTTGAATATTAAAAGTGGCAATGAAACTTTCAATTTAGAATAAAAAAAGCCCTTTCCAAAGGTCTCAAACCAACTCTTCCAGTGCAGAAGTAAGATATGGGTTTTCGTGAAATTTCTAGGCAGAACCCATAGATACATTTTCAAGTATTTCAGAATATCCGTCTTACAGTGGACCAGTTAGTCTAAACAGTAAATAGCATATTAAATCCGAAGTAACAGACCCAAACAGACCAACAAGTCTTAAAATTTAGTTTAAAACAGAACATCATAATGTAACGGATTCAAGCTGCAATAGCGGCACAAGTCGAGGCAAAATAATATAACAAAAATACTTAAAACTATAAATAATAGTGAATCTAGCAGCTTTGAAAAAATATATATAATCTTAGGTCAGAGAGAGGAAATGGGTAGTTCGGGAAAGGAATTGAGATTTATGGCCTTTTGGTGAATACTCATTACAAATTGATTTAAAACCTATTTCATTTCCGTAGAGTTATTCCTATGAGAAACAGGTAGCGGGGGGTTCCAGTTTCTGCCAACAGAGCAACCAGTTCTGAGTCCCTAGCAACCAACAGGTGCTATTGATTATTGATTATGTACACCTGGGTTTTGCTTCATAGTTTTTTCTTTGGTTAAAATATTGACGAAGACCACACTGCCTTTCCATATCAGACAAATACAACTTAAAAACAATAGGGAAATTTTTTCAAGACAGTGTAATTTATACTAGTGAATATTTCGGCCCTATGTCCAAGGGCCGTCTTCAGCACAACATTAAATAAAAAAAAAAATATATATAAAAACAAACTTACATTAAAATACGAAGTTTAAAAAACCGCTTTTAAAAACCTTTAAAATAGCCCTAGTATCCTTACTTCAACGAAGTTCAACCAGGACTGATAGATAAAATGACGAGAGAGGATGAGTTCATTCAAACGAAATAAAGTGAAATTATTAACTGCAAGTTTTCAGAGCTAATCTTGCTTTTTTAGCAGCTAGTCTTAAAGGCCTTTTTTGTAACGGGTTCAGTATTATTGTCAATTGGCTTAATAAAATATTTTTTTAGATCATTTTTAATTAAATTTGAGTATAAAGAATTCAGTGAGTATTCTCCTAAGTCTCTATTTAAGGAAATATTTTTATTTATTTTGAGCCTAATTTCGATTGATTCCCTGACCACCTGTTTTATCCCCAAATCACTACTAATGAGAGAAGATTTTTCAAAAAGTATTTTGTGGCTGGGATTATCGAATATATGGCTAGCTAAAGCAGAATCAAAGGAGTTATTAGAATTATTAGCAGTTAACGCTTTGTCTATGTCTTCTTTATGCTGGTGTATCCGTTTTTCTAGATTCTGATGAGTTCTGCCAACGTAGTAATTGCCACAATCGCATGGTATTTGATAAACCCCTCTTTGGCGAGTAACTGGGGTTTTATCTTTACCGGAGTTTAAGAAATTTGTGATTTTAAAATTATTGGTGAAAACTAAATACAGATTTTTTTTTTTCAAATATTTTTTATTTTTGTGGTGATTCTTGGGATGTACGGAAGATAAATTATATTAGAGGGTTTTTCCGGAGCCTCACATTGCGAAATATCATTGATTTTGCGAAATTGTCTTTTTAGTCCATGGTTAATCGTATTATTGACAAAAGGACTGGGGTATCCGTTGCCAAAAAGAATATCTCCGATAAAATTTATTTCTGCTTTTATGCATGAATCGGAGCATATGTTCAGGGCACGGTCAATGAGAGAAGTTACAACTGCTCTTTTCACTTGTGGGGGGTGATTTGAATTAAAATGAAGAAATCTATTGTTTTGTGTTGGTTTTCAATAGATAGTGAAGTCAAAATTATTAGCATTACGGATAATTAGCACATCTAAAAATGGTAGTTTATTTTCAAATTCAATTTCTAGGGTAAACTGCAAATTTCTATCATAAGTATTAAGATGATCTAGGGAACTCCGAAGTTCAGTTTCCCCATAATTCCAAAGTGAAATTACGTCATCCATGTAACGACCCCAATAGACATGTTTTAAAAAATAAGAATTTAATGCCCAGTTTTTAAGTTTCTTAACATAATTATTTGTCTGACGACCGGATAGATCTGTTCCAGTCCTTAGCCTAATCATTTAGCTATAAAAGTTATCAAGAACAGTAAAATACAGTGGAAGTATGCTGTGGATTACAATAAGATTAACTAAGACTTTACCGGCAATCCCTGTCGCTGATTCTTCGATTAAGTGATAATTTTCTTCTATTTTGGTTTTGAATAATTGCTCAGAAGTAGCAATATACGTATTCGTGGACAAGGAAATAATATCAACAATATTTATTATTGTGTTTACTTAAATATTTGTGTTATTAAGTGTTTGAACAGAATCTGCCTAATTACTGATGCAGTAATTTTGCGTATATTTTAAAGGTATGAAAGCTGTGCAAAGCTATTTTCAAATATTGGAAGCGGGGACTTTAGTACATGCTACGATAGGTCTTAGGGGAATACCTTGTTTATGCAGTTTTGGTAAGCCATAAAATTTTGGACAGAAACTACCACGGGGGTAAAATTTGCTGTATAATTGTGGTGTGATTTTACCATTCTGTTTTAATTTATTTATAATATTATTAGTAAATTGATCAGTAGGATCATGAGTGATCGGTTTATATGTACTTGTGTCTTTTAAAAGTGAAAAGATTTTGTTGTCATAGTCTGCCGTATCCATGACAACGAGGGAGTTGCTTTTGTCTGCTTTGGTTATTATAATAGATGGGTCTTTGCGGAGGTTAGATAATATTTTTATGTCGTGCAAATTTTTTCGTGTGAAAGTGGTAGAAGACTTAGTCTTTTTTTGGCTATTATAAAGGGTATTTATGAGACAAGACCTAACTTCATCAGGGTTTGTAACAGATGGGTAGTATTTATGCAAAGCGGACTCTAAAGAGGAGACTATATCCGCCACGGGAACCTGTTTCGGCAGAAAAGAGAATTTTAGACCTTTTTCCAGTGTTTCGATTTCCTGGGTTTCAAATCAAGGAAGCACACTTGTGCCTCTATAGAGAGGCAACCCACCACAATGTTAAGTGATTTCAGGTCCTAGAGGGCGCAGAGAGACGACGTTGATCGCATTTTGTAGCCCAAGCTCAAACTAATAAACTTGCAACATTTCATCCTCCTCCGACTTTATCTTCATGGGGTAAACTGGGCCGGAAGTTTGGACCCTCCCACCACAGCCCCCCGTTAACGTTGTCCGATTGGGCTGAAATTTAGAGGTTAAGCTTTCCTAGGGCCCGGGAGCTTATTCTCGAAATTTCAGCTCAATCCAATCACTCCTTCCCTGTTTTCAAAAAACCAAATATAGCCACTTAAAATTCATCATTTCTTTTTTTTTTCTTAGCCACGCCTACAGGCCACAGTTGGCAACGAATCCGGTTGAATGAGGACTCATTCGAAGCAGAATTCGACCTGTTAGGGCCTTTTGATATTTTCAGACCGAAAAAATTATCCCCCGAATTTATATTTACGAAAAACCTTCTTTTCCTATATTAGCCCATGTTAATTTTTCCCACCACAACCCCCTTTAACGTTGTCTGATCGGGCTGAAATTTAGAGGATAAGCTTTCCTGGGGCCTGGGAGCTTATCCTCGAAATTTCAGCTCAATCTGATTACTCCTTCCCTGTTTTCCAAAAACCAAATATCAAGTTTTGCTTGCGTCAAAAAGATTCATCACCTCACTAAAAAACAATTTCAATTATGTCTCTTTAGTGTAGCGGTGAGACTTCTGGACTGGGTGTCAGGCGGAAAACCCGAGATCAATTCACCGATAGATCAAATTTTTTATATACTGAATTTAAATTTAAAAAAAAAAAATGTTTCTTTTTTAAATTATTTGAAAAAAATTATGTTTTCTAAAGAGTTAAAAAAAATGAGTTACAAGGTCGACCCTTAAAACACCCTGTCGAGAAAGAAAAGAATAATACACAATCATCTAACAGTTAGTCAAGCAATAATAAGTAATAAACTCTACAAAAACGTGCAGAAATTATTTGAAAAAAACTACGTTTTCTAAAGAGTTAAAGAGGCTGAGTTACAAGGTCGAACCTTAAAACGTACAGGGATTAGGAGGCACAGTTGGGGGGCTGCCGCCCCCCAAACCCCCGCTTTCGCAGCCTTTAAATAAAAAAAAAGTTTTTTAAACTGAAAGTGAGGAGCGACATTAAATCTTAAAACGAACAGAAATTATTCCGTATATGAAAGAGGCTGTGCCCTCCTCAACGCCTCGCTCTTTACGCTAAAGTTTGACTTTCTCACAACTCTTTTTTCAAACAATAAAAACTTTAGCGTAAAGAGCGAGGCGTTGAGGAGGGCACAGCCTCTTTCATATACGGAATAATTTCTGTTCGTTTTAAGATTTAATGTCGCTCCTTACTTTCAGTTTAAAAAACTTTTTTTTATTTAAAGGCTGCGAAAGCGGGGGTTTGGGGGCGGCAGCTCCCAACTGTGCCTCCTAATCCCTGTACGTTTTAAGGTTCGACCTTGTAACTCAGCCTCTTTAACTCTTTAGAAAACGTAGTTTTTTTCAAATAATGTTCTAGAAGAGAGGTTAACCATACCGGGTCCAGGAGTGAATCTTGGAGAATAAATACAGTTTCTCATCAAAGATTCCTCTCTCAATTTTTCCAATTTTGTATAAAGTTGTTCCTTTGACAAGCGAAAATCATTGCTAAACAAATTCCCTTCTAATCTAACAACTTGATAAAAATCAACAGTGGATAGGTTTCAAACAAAAAATTTTTTTCGACAGATTTTCTTTCTGAGGAAATGATGTCTTTTTTGCTTTTTGTCCTTAATAATATGGACTAAGGTTTTTAATTGTAGTGTATGAGCAAATTGCCCTTCTTTCCGGGTATTTAGATGTAGTTTATATCTTAAAGACTTTGGAATAAGATTTTCGTTTCTGCAGGATTCTAAAAATTTTTGTTGATTAATAATATTTGCATGTTTTTTACCTAAACTAATAAAATAAAAAATATCATAGGTCAACTGCTCCCCATAAGCTAGACGTAAATATTGACGAAGACCACACTGCCTTTCCATATCAAACAAATACAACTTAAAAACAATAGGGAAATTTTTTCAAGACAGTGCAATTTATACTAGTGAATATTTCGGCCCTATGTCCAAGGGCCGTCTTCAGCACAACATTAAATAAAAAAAAATACAAAAATATATATAAAAACAAACTTACATGAAAATACGAAGCTTAAAAAACCGCTTTTAAAACCTTTAAAATAGCCCTAGTATCCTTACTTCAACGAAGTTCAACCAGGACTGATAGATAAAATGACGAGAGAGGATGAGTTCATTCAAACGAAATAAAGTGAAATTATTAACTGCAAGTTTTCATAGCCAATCTTGCTTTTTTAGCAGCTAGTCTTAAAGGCCTTTTTGTAACGGGTTCAATATTATTGTCAATTGGTTTAATAAAATATTTTGTTAGATCATTTTTAATTAAATTTGAGTATAAAGAATTCAGTGAGTATCCTCCTAAGTCTCTATTTAAGGAAATATTTTTATTTATTTAGAGCCTAATTTCGATTGATTCCCTGACCACCTGTTTTATCCCCAAATCACTACTAATGAGAGAAGCTTTTTCAAAAAGTATTTTGTGGCTGGGATTATCAAATATATGGCTAGCTAAAGCAGAATCAAAGGACTTATTAGAATTATTAGCAATTAACGCTTTGTCTATGTCTTCTTTATGCTGGTGTATTCGTTTTTCTAGATTCTGATGAGTTCTGCCAACGTAGTAATTGCCACAATCGCATGGTATTTGATAAACCCCTCTTTGGCGAGTAACTGGGTTTTTATCTTTACCGGAGTTTGAGAAATTTGTGATTTTAAAATTATTGGTGAAAACTAAATACAGATTGTTTTTTGTGCAAATATTTTTTATTTCTGTGGTGATTCTTGGGATGTACGTAAGATAGATTATATTAGAGGGGTTTTCCCGAGCCTCACATTGCGAAATATCATTGAATTTACGAAAATGTCTTTTTAGTCTATGGTTAATCGTATTATTGACAAAAGGAATGGGGTATCCGTTGCCAAAAAGAATATCTCTGATAAAATTTATTTCTGCTTTTATGTATGAATCGGAGCAAATGTTCAGGGCACGGTCAATGAGAAAAGTTACAACTGCTCTTTTAACTTGTGGGGGGTGATTTGAATTAAAATGAAGATATCTATTGTTTTGTGTTGGTTTTCTATAGATAGTGAAGTCAAAATTATTAGCATTACGGATAATTAGCACATCTAAAAATGGTAGTTTATTTTCAAATTTCAATTTCTAGGGTAAACTGCAAATTTCTATCATAAGTATTAAGATGATCTAGGAAACCCCGAAGTTCAGTTTCCCGATAATTCCAAAGTGAAATTACGTCATCCATGTAAGGACCCCAATAGACATGTGTTAAAAAAAAGAATTTAATGCCCAATTTTCAAGGTTCTCGACATAAATATTTGCCAGTAGGCTAGATAGAGCTGCTCCCATCGGTAGCCCATTTATTTGTTGATAAAAAGTATCACGAAACTGAAAATACATTGAAAACAAGATTAAATAAAACTTCACCATCAATCCCTGTCGCTGAGTCTTCGATTAAGTGATAATTTTCCTCTATTTTGGTTTTTAATAATTGCTCAGAAGTAGCCACATCTATATTCGTGTACATGGAAACAATATCAAAACTGCTAATTTTTGTGTTATCTGAAATACTTGTGTTATTAAGTTTTTTAGCCAAATCTGCCGAATTACTAATGTAGGAATTTTGTGAATACAGTAAAGGTTTGAAAACTGTGCAAAGCCATTTTCCAATATTGAAAGCGGAGGCTTTAGTAAATGCTACAATAGGTGTTAGGGGAATACCTTGTTTATGCAGTTTTGGTAAGCCGTAAAATTTTGGACAGAAACTGCCACGGGGGTAAAATTTGTTGAATAATTGTGGTGTGAATTGACCATTCTGTTTTAGCTGTTTTAATTCAATTATACTATTATTTGCAAATTTATCAGTAGGATCATGAGTGATCGGTTTATATGTACTTGTTTCTTTTAAAAGTGAAAAGATTTGTTGTCATAATCTGGCGTGTCCATGACAACGAGTGAGTTGCTTTTGTCTGCTTTGGTTATTATAATAGATGGATCTTTGCGGAGGTTAGATAATATTTTTATGGCGTGCAAATTTTTTCGTGTGAAAGTGGTAGGAGACTTAGTCTTTTTTTGGCTATTATAAAGGGTATTTATGAGACAAGACCTAACTTCATCAGGGTTTGAAACAGATGGGTAGTATTTATGCAAAGCGGACTCTAAAGAGGAGACTATATCCGCCACGGGAACCTGTTTTGGCAGAAAAGAGAATTTTGGACCTTTTTCCAGTGCTTCGATTTCCTGGGTTTCAAATGTTCTAGAAGAGAAGTTAACCATACCGGGTCCAGGAGTGAATCTTGGAGATTAAATACAGTTTCTCATCAAAAAGTGGTCACTCAATTCTTCCAGTTTTGTATAAAGCTTTTTCTTTGGCAAGCAAAAATCGTGTATAACCAAAGTAACTTATACAATAGGAAATTAAAATAAATAAAAAGTGTACAACTTTTCAAAAATAAAATGTTTTATGGAACTTATGTCTGAGGACCTTAGTTGTCTTTTTTGCTTTTTATCCTTCATAATATGGAATAATGTTTTAAATTGTAGTGTACGAGCAAATAGCCCAAGAATCCCAAACATCCCAAGAATCACCACAAAAATAAAAAATATTTGCAAATATTTTTGCAAAGAAAACAATCTGTATTTAGTTTTCACCAATTATTTTAAAATCACAAATTTCTTAAACTCCGGTTAAGATAAAAGCCCAGTTACTCGCCAAAGAGGGGTTTATCAAATACCATGCGATTGTGGCAATTACTACTGGTTGTTCCCGAGTGTACGCTAGCATCCAACAATGTTAATGATTAATGATCTATTACGCAAATGTGATAACTATGTAATAGTTTAGAGCATATTATCAGAGCAGCAACATTATGGGTACTGATATTGTTCTTAGCATATTTTAGTAATGGATGCTTTTACTCTATAAAAACTTGAACGCGCAAGCACAGGTGAAATAAAACCAACAGTAGGCTTATGGTTAGAATATGATACACCTTCTTATACGGTCAATAGTGTGTCTTTTTCTCTTCGCTTCACATAATTTTACATTTATTTTAGAAACAATCTTGAAAGATTTTAACTAATGAGTACAAATGTACATAGGCTACAAGATTCCTTAATTGCAACAGTGAAATATATTGAAGATTCATCGTGGGACAAGAAATTAAAAAAATGAAGACAACAATTTAATTGTTCATACAAATTGTATTAACAAACAACTTTACAAACATCATTAAAACACTTTATTTTTTAGGGCATTGAAATCAGTATTAAACAGCTAGGAAAGGCATATTTTCAACTACAGAGTCATTCAATCGAGGGTTGTTTATATAAATTCTGGAAAATGTACTGTAGATGTACCAACGGAATCAAAAATATAATACTGCATGAAAACCAAAGCTTTTGACTGATAAATCTTGTACTCACTTAAAATTTTGTCCGAGAATCATTGTAATCCAACAAGAACGAGCAAAAACCGTATAATTTATTCAACATTTTCAACCAATAGGGGATAAGGAAAAAGCCTTTTCCTTATCCCCTTCAACCAATAGTTTTATATATTTTCCCCTGTAAAATTAAAACCTTTGAAAACATACAGAAATTACCTTCTAAGAACAGAGCAGCCCCTCCTTGCATGTTAGATGTGGCTCTTAAGTTTTAACACCACTCTTTACTCTTAGCAAAACATCTGATCTAATTTAATAACTTTCTGTCTTTAATTTTATATTTCCTTATTGTTAAAAAGGGACATAGAATTTATAACATTTTCTAGGATAAACCATTTCCTTATTCTCTTCGACCAGTACTTTTATATATTTTCCCATGTAAAATTAAAGCCTTCTAAAACATACAGAAGTTACCTTCTAAAAACAGGGCAGCCCCCTCCTTGCATTTTAGATATGGCTCTTAAGTTTTAACATCGCTCCTAAATTTTAGCAAAACATCTGATCTTATTCAATATATTTTCGTCTTTACTTTTATATTTTCTTATTGTTAAAAAAGGCCTAGAATTTAAAACATTTTCTTAAATGAGCCTTCTCCTTATTTACAGTAATTTTGTACAAATTGGCTGCACGGTGGGATTCTGTTGGACTCGTAATCATTACTTATGTATATTCTGACGTTTGAATATCCTGACATATATGTTTAATTTGAACAGTGGGAACATACCATTTCATTATTAGATCGTGGTAACCTTTGGCAATTCCCAGCTCTTGATACGCTGTTGCTGGCTCCTGGCATCCTATGGCACCTTTTAACATTCCTAAAGCATTTCAGACATTTTATTTATAAAAATTATGCTTTTAATCTGTTGCTTTGTGTTTTTACAACCAAATTCTATTATCCCCCCCTTCCTTGGTATATTCACATTTCTGGTCCTTGAACTTTCAGGTAGTGATATGGAGTCTCTAGTCAAAACTCCGGTTCTAATCTTGCTGGCTTCGACTCCGATTAAAATCCCAGACCCGGCTCAATGGATTTTGGCTCCGTCAGTTACAGTTCCGTCCCTTCTGCCCCCGGATTCCCCGGTTCCCTTTCCACCAATTCCACTCCAAGTTCCATTGGTTCCTGGACTTTCTAAGCGGCTGCCCCTCCCCAATGGTCCTCTATGGCTGATCATCGACAGTAGCTACTTGATTGTAAGTGGGGGCCATTTTGACTAAGGGCATACTAGCTTTTGAGTGGTTTAAGAAATTAATTTCCATATTTTAATATATTTTTCATATTCTTAATATTTGTAGTGCTTACGGGGCGAGGTTTTGAGAGACTTAAGAGATTATTTTCCATAGTTTAATATTTTTATATTTTTCCTTATTTTTCCCGGGTCTAATACATCCAACGCAAGAAAGAGTTCAACATTGAGAGCAGAGTGGTACTCCAATAGACAATAATAAAGCTTAAAAACAGAAAAAATTCCTACAATATACAAAAAGTTCAAATTAATCCAAAATAGTTCTTACAAAACAGAAATTATTCTTATGAATAAAAACAAAAATTCTTGATATAAATCTAAAATATTTCTAGCAGAACGAAAAATATTTGCTGCAAAATAGAAAATACTTCTCAAAACCGCACAAATTCTAACATCGTCCAAAATAGTTCTTACAGAACACAAAAAGTTCAAGAAAAATTCAAAATAGTTCATATATAACAAAAATAATTCTTATAAAACACAAAAAGCTCTAAAAAATCCAAACTAGTTCTTAAAAAACAGAAATTATTTTTACAAAAGAAAAAATACTTTACAGCAATCCAAAATAATTCTAAGAGAAAAAAAAATAGTTGCTGCAAATTACAAAATACATGTTACAAAGCACAGAATTCTAACAACATCCAAATACTTCTTACAGAATACAAAAAGTTCAAATTTAGCCCAAAATATTTCTTAGAAAACACAAAAAGTTCTATGAGAATCCAAAATACTTCATGTAAAGCAGAAATTACTCCTACCAAATACAAAAATACTTTAAACAGATCCAAAATCATTCTAGAAGAATACAAATAGTTGCTGCAAAATACAAAATACTTGCTACAAAACACAAAAAATCTAACAACATTCAAAATAGCTCTTACATAAAACAAAAAGGTCAAACTTAATCTGAAATATTTCATACAAAACGAATATAATTTTTAGAAAACACAAAAAATTCTTACAAAATTTAAAATACTTTTAAGAATCAGAGAATAAAAAATAGTTGCTGCGAAATACAAAATACTTGTTACAAAACACGAAAATTCTAACAAAATCCAAATACCTCCTACAGAAGACAAAAAGTTCAAACCCAATCCAAAAGAGCTCTTAGAAAACACAAAAAGTACTAACAGAGTCAAAAAGAATTCTCGCAAAACAGAAATTAATCCTACAACATACAAAAATACTTTACAGAAATCCAAAATAATTATAAGAGAATAAAAAAATTGCTGCAAAATAAAAAATACTTTAAATTACTAAAAAAACACAAAAATTCTAACAACATCCCAATACATTCTACTGAATACAAAAAGTTCAAATCAAATCCAAAATAGTTCTTACAAAACGAATATAATTTATACAAAATACATGAAGTTCTGACAAAATCCAAAATGGTTCTTACAAAAAAAATATTCTACAAAATACAAAAATACCTTCCATAAATCCAAAATAGTTCTAACAATATACAAAATGACTTGACTTATGTCCCATCTGTCCTTGAAGGTCGTTTTGGGGCATCTTCTTTAACCAGTTTATTGATATGCCTCCTGTAGGTGCATCCGTTGTAAGCCAGCCGGAGGAGTTATGGAAGGTTGTAGGGTGAGAAGTTTTCTCTCCATCTCTTTGGAGGGCAACCTCTGGGGCGAGAACCGCGTACTCATCCATCGAAGTTTATCTTCGGGAGACGAGTGCTGGCCATGCGTTGGGTATCTACAAGCCATTTGAGTTGTTGTAGTTTTATTTTGTCCAGTAGTGTGAATTTGACTTTCAGATTATGGAGAAGCTTGGAGATGGAGAAGTTTTGAGTTGGAGATTATGTCGTGGTTGGTGATACCAGCGATGCGTCGTAGGGATTTGGTTTCAAAGGCAGCTAGGCGAAATTGATCGTCTGTTCTAAGCGTCCAGGATTCACAGGCATAGATGGCAATCGGAGTAATGAGGGAGTAGAAGAGTCTCGTTTTGAGAACTGTTGTTAAGTTCTCATTCCTCCAGATAGACATCATAGCATTAAAACTAGAGTTCGCTAGTGTCAGGCGTTTCTTGATGTCTTTGAGTTGGTTACTATCAGAAGTAAGTAAGCTCCGAAGGTAGGTGAAGTCTTCACCCACTCAATGGTATCTCCGCCAAGCTGAAGGCTGAGATTAACCTGTGAATCGAGCTTGCGTGAGCAGCGCATGGCTTTCGTTTTTGAGGTGTTGATGGCCATCCCGAAGAGGTTGGTAGACGAGTGAACACTGTTAGCTTGGGATTGTAGATCTTGAAGAGACTCGGCTATTAAGTCTATGTCATCGGCATATGCTAGTTTGTCTGTCACCACTCCTCCGACAAAGGCACCGGGTGGGTTGTCTGTGAGTGAAAAGTCTGCAGGTAGGACTAGATTGAACAGCTCCGGTGATAGTAGGCATCCTAGGAAGCACTCCAGTAGAGGTTTTGAAGCTCTCTGTAAGTCCATTTCCAGTCATGACGCGGCTTCTGAACTTCTTATACATGTCTTTGATTAGCGAGATCAGGTTGGAAGGGATGCCAAAGTGAAGAATAATATGCCATAGACCTTCTCTCCATATGAGATCGAGAGCTTGTTTAAAGTCTATGAAAAGGTGGTAGATGCTGCGGCCAAGATCACTATACTTTTCCATGATCAGCCGGACAGTGAATATCTGATTAATTGTTTATCTTTTTGGTCAGAAGCAGGCTTGGTATTCCGGAATGACCATTGAGGAAGTGACTCGTATACGCCCGAGCATGAATCTTGTGAGAATTTTCGCGGCGTGGCTGGTAAGACTTATTGGGAGGTAGTTGTCGCAGACAGCTTTAGAGCCTTTCTTTTGCAGGGGGACTATCGTGGCTTTCCACAAGGGTGAGGGTAAGTGACCTTTTTCCCAAGCAGCTGTGGCAAGTTTGTGGTAAAGGTTAAGGAGTGGTACGCAGTTAACTTTGAGTAGTTCAGGCTGGATTCCATCAGGGCCAGCAGCTTTATTTGTTCTCAATTCTCTGATAGCTGCTTCTATTTGAGAGTGAAGAGGGGGAGGACTTGGGTCTGTAGAGTGACGGGGAAGCTGTCGAGAATTGTTGGATCTGGGTGGATGGCCAAATTCAGTTTATTTTTTAAATGGTTTTCCATCAAGAGCTGACTCCGTCTGTGGAATGTATTTGGTTTCCATGGTCGTCGAGAAGGGAACACGCTTTGATATCCTTATTATTGACCAATTCCCACACTCTTGTATTATATTGAATGTTGTTAGAATTTTAGTCGTCTTTAATGATTATTTTTTGTAGAACTTTTTTGATTTTCTTCTATACTGTAAAAATTTCAAACAAAATCCAAAATAGCTTCCAGTTAGGTTCATTTGAGTTCACTTAGCGTGATGCCACGCCGAGTAAACAAAAATGAACCTAGTTTGGAAGCTGTTAGTCGACTGTAGCCAATCAGTTATTGGATTGTGCGTAAAATATTTTGGATTTGTGTAAATTATTTTCGTATTTTATAAAAATTATTTTTGTCTTGAAAGAACTTCTAGGGATTTTTTTTGTATATTGTAAGAAGTATTTTTGATGTTTTTAGCATTTTTTTGTTTTTTAATAATTATTAAAAACAGAAACAAAATTTTCTCATACAAATAATCTAACAACATCGAAAATAGTTCTTACAGAATATAAAAGAGTCAAAAAAATTCCAAATAGTTCATACAAAACGAAAATAATTCTTACACAATGCAAGAACTTCTAATAATTTCCAAAATAGTTGCTACAAAATAAGAATTATTCTTAGAATTACACAAAATACCTTACACAAATCCAAAATAGTTCTAAGAGAATGAAATATAGTAACTGCAAAACACAAAATACATGTTACAAAACACAAAAAGTTCAAACAAAATAAAAAAAAAGTTCTTAACAATTCCAAAGTAAATCTTGCAAAACAAAAAATTCTTCTTATAAAATAAAAAACACATCGCAAAAATTCAAGATAGTTCCTACAGAATAAGAAATAATTGCTGCAAAATATGAAGACCTGTTAAAAAAAATTCTAACAACATCCAAAACAGTCCTTACAGAATACAAAACAAAACAAAAAAAATCCAAAATAGTTCTTACAAAACAGAAATGATTCTAACAAAATACAAAAGTTCTAACTAAATCCAAAATAGTTCTTACAGAACAAAAATTAAACTTAAAAATAATACAAATAATTTACAAAATCCAAAACAGTTCTGATAGAATAAAAAATAGTTGCTCCAAAATAAAAAGTACTTGTTACAAAACGCAAAAATTCTAACTACATCTAAAATACTTCTCACAGAATACAAACAAAGTTCCAACTAAAACCGAAATAGCTCTTAAAAAAATAATTCTTACAAAATGGAACAAAGTTCCAACCAAAACTATAATACCTCTTACAAAACAAAAATATTCTCACAAAATACAAAAATACTTTACACAAATCCAAAACAGTTCTAACAGAATAAAAAATAGCTTCTGCAAAATACCAAATAGTTATTACAAAACACAAAAAATCTAACAACTTTGAAATAGTTATTACAGAATATAAGAAGTACAAAGAAACTCCAAAATAGATCTTACAAAACGATAACAGTTCTTAAACAATGCAAAAAATTCTAGTAATTTCCAAAACAGTTGCGAAAAAGTAAAAACTATTCTTGCAAATGCAAAAAATACTTTGCACAAATCCAAAATAGTTCTAATAGAATAAAAAATAGTTGCAGAACCATACAAAATACTTGTTACAAAACGCAAAAATTCTAACAACATCCTTACTACTTCTTACAGAATACAAAAATTCAAATTTTTGAATACAAAATTTATTCAAAACTTTCAATAATTTAAATAGCCACTGAAAAAAATAAAAATTAAAAAGAAGAAAAAAAGATAGCTACTGCAAAACACCAAATATTTGTTAAAAAAAACAAAAAATATTATCAAAAACTAGTCTTAAAGAATATAAAAAGGCCAAAGAAATTCAAAAATATATCTTACAAAACAAAAATAGTTCTTAAACCATACCAAAACTTCTAATAAAATCCAAATCAGTTGCTACAAAATAAAAATTACTCTTACAAAATACAAAAATACTTTACAAAAATCCAAAATATTTTTAATGCAATAAAATAAACTAACTGCAAAATACAAAATACATGTTACAAAACACAAAACGTTCAAACAAAATACAAAAAGTTCCAAACGATTCCAAAATAGCTGTTACAAAACGAAAAATTTTTCTTAAGAAATAAAAAAAAAATTACACAAATTCAAAATAGTTCTAACAGAATAAGAAAGAATTGCTGCAAAATACAAAATACATGTTACAAAACACAAAAATTCTAACAACATCCAAATACTTCTAACAGAATACAAAATGTTCAAACTCAATCGAAAATAGTTCTTGGAAAACACCAAAAGTTCTAACAGAATTCAAAATACTTCTTGCAAAACAGAAATTACTGCTAAAAAATAAAAATTACTTTAAACTACTAAAATACTCAAAAATTCTAACAACATTCAAATACACCTTACAGAATACAAAAAGTTCAAATTAAACACAAAATAGTTCTAAGAAAACGAATATTATATTTACAAAATGCATAAAGTTCCACCAAAATCCAAAAGAGTTCTTACAAAACAAGATCATTCTTACAAAATACAAAAATATCTTTCATAAATCCAAAAAAGTTCTAACAATGTACAAAAAATTTGCTACAGAAATACAAAATACTTTTACAACACGCTAAAATTCTAACAACATCGAAAATAGTTCTTATGAAATACAAAAGGTAAAAAGATAATCCAAAATAGTCCCTATAAAACCAAATATTTCTTACACAATACAAAAACCTCTAATAAAATCCAAAACAGTTGATACAAAACAAAAAATTTTCATACAAAAGTGCTTTACACAAGTCCAAAATACTTCTAACAAAATAAAATATAGTAACTGCAAAACACAACATACATGTTACAAAACACAAAAAGTTCAAACAAAATAAAAAAAAGTTCTTAACAATTCCAAAATAATTCTTACAAAACAAAAAATTATTATTGCAAAATAAAAAACACTTTACAAAAATAAAAGATAGTTCTAACAGAATAAGAAATAATTGCTTCAAAATACAAATACTGTTAAAAAATAAAAAGTTCTAACAACATCCAAAATGGTGCTTAAAAAATACAAAAGTTCAAACAAAATCCAAAATAGTTCTTACAAAACAGAAATAATTCTCACAAAAGTTCAAACTAAAGCCAAAATAGTTCTTACAGAACAAAACTTATTCTTAAAGATAATAAAAATAATGTACACAAATCCAAACCAGTTCTAATAGAATAAAAAACATTTGCTACAAAATATAAAGCACTTGTTACAAAACGCAAAATTCTAACTGCATCTAAAATACTTTTCACAGAATACAAAAAAAGTTCCAACTAAAACCAAAATAGCTCTTAAAAAATAATTCTTACAAAATATAACAAAGTTCTACCAAAATCTAAAATACTTCTTACTAAACAAAATTATTCTTACAAAATAGAAAATACTTGACACAAATCCAAAATAGTTCTAATAGAATGAAAAATAGCTACAGCAAAATATGAAATATTTATTACGAAACACAAAAAATCTAAAAACATTGAAATAGTTATTACGGAATATAAAAAGTTCAAAGAAATTCCAAATAGATCTTACAACACCAAAATAATTCTTACACAATGCAAAAACAGCTAGTAAATTCCAAAAGAGTTGCTACAAAATAAAAAAATTTCTAGAAAATACAAAAAATACTTTATACAAATCGAAAATAGTATTAATAGAATACAAAACTAGTTGCTGCAAAATACAAAATACTTGTTAAAAAACACAAAAAATGTAATAGCATCGAAAACAATTCTTAAAGAATAAAAAGTACAAAGAAATTCAAAACAGTTCTTTCAATACAAAAGTAATTCTTAAACAATACATAAACGTCTATAATTTCCAAAATCATTTCTAGAAAATAAAAATGATTCTTACAAAATAAAAATACTTTAAATAAATCCAAAATAGTTCTAACAGAAAAAAAATAGTGGCTACTAAATACGAAACACTTGTTACGAAACGCTAAAAATCCAACAACATTGAAAATAGTTCTTACAGAATATAAAAAGTTCAAACAAAATCCAAAATAGTTTCAAGTTAGGTTTATTTGAGTTCAATTAGCATGGTGCCAGGCTAAGTAAACTCATATGAACCTAGTTTCAAAGCTTTTAGTCGAATGTAACCCTATCAATTATTGAATTTTGTGTAAAATATTTTGGATTTGTGTAAAGTATTTTTGTATTTAGTAAGAATTGTTTCTGTTTTGTATGAACTTTTTGGGATTTTGTTTGTATACTGTAAGAACTATTTTGGATGTCGTTAGAATTTTTGTGTTTCTTAAAAATTATTTTTGTTTTATAAGAACTTTTTTTATTTCTTTTGTATACTGTAAGAAGTATTTTGTATGTTGTTAGAATTATTGTGTTTCCTTAATAATTCTTAAAAAACACAAAGACAATTTTCTTATACAGAAAATATAACAACATCAAAAATAATTCTTACAGAATATAAAATTTCAAAACGATTCCAAAATAGTTCCTACAAAACGAAAATAATTCTATCACCATTCAATGACTTCTAGTAATTTCCAAAGGAGTTGCTACCAAAAGTTTATTAGTCTCACAAATACAAAAATTACTTTAGAGAAATCCAAAATAGTTCTAAGAGAATAAAAGATAGTTGCTGCAAAATACAAAATACTTGTTACAAAGCGCAAAAGTTCTAATAACATCCAAACTATTTCTTACAGAAGATAAAAAATTCAAACTTTTGGATAAAAATTTATTCAAAATTCTTAGTAGTTTAAATAGCTACTGAAAAAATAAAAATTTTAAAATAGAATAAAAATAGCTACTGTAAAATACAAAATGCTTGTTAAAAAAACACAAAAAATGTAACAACATCAAAATAATTCTTAAAGAAAATAAATAGTTCAAGGAAATTTTAAAATAGATTTTACAAAACAAAAATAATTCTTAAAAAATAGAGAAACTTCTATAATTTCCAAAATAGTTGATACAAAATAAAAATTATTCTTACGAAGTAAAAAAATACTTAAAACAAATCCAAAATCGTTCTAACAGAATAAAAAATAGTTGCTACAATATACGAAATACATTTTATAATACACAAAAACACTAACAACATCGAAAATAGTTCTTAAAGAATATAAAAAGTTCAAACATAATCCAAAATAGTTTCAAGCTAGATTCATTTGAGTTCACTTAGCATGGCGCCACGCTAAGTATTCAAATGAACCTAGCTTGAAAGCCATAAGTCGAATGTAACTTATCAGTTGGTAGATTTCGTGTAAAATATTTTGGATTGGTGTAAAGTACTTTTGGATTTTGCAAGAATTATTTTTGTTTTGTAAGAGCTTTTTTGGATTTTTTTTTGTATACTGTAGGAAGTATTTTGGATGTTGCTAGAATTTTTGTGTTTTCTAAGAATTTTTCCTGTTTTTAAGAACTTTTTTGAATTTTTTTGTATATTGCAAGAAATATTTTGGAAGTATTTTTGTGTTTTTCAATTATTATTTTTTTTTACATCAATTATACTTTATTCTGTTAGAACTGTTTCGGATTTATGTAAAGTATTTTTTATTTTGTAAGAATAATTTTTTGTTTTGTAAGTAGCTATTTGTGTTTTGTAACATGTACTTTGTATTTTGTAGTTACTATTTTTATTTGTTAGAGCTATTTTGGATTTGTGTAAACTATTTTGTTTTTCGTAAGAATAATTTTTGTTTCGAAGCAATTATTTTGGATTTTATGAAAAGTTTTTGCATTGTGTAAGAAATATTTTTGTTTTGAAAGAATTATTTTTGATTTTCTTTCAACTTTTTGTATTTCGTAAGAACTGTTTTAGATGTTTTAAGAATTTGTTCGTTTTGTAACAAGTATTTTGTATTTTTGCAGCAGCTATTTTTTATATTGTTAGAACTGTTTTGTTTTTGTGTAAGGTATTTTTGTATTTTTTTAGAATAAATATTTTTTTAAGAGCTATTTTGGATTCTGTTAGAACTTTTCATATTTCGAAAGAATTACTTTTGTTTTCTACGAACTATTATAGATTTTGTTAGAACTTTTTGAATTGTGTAAGAAGTATTTGGATACTGTTAGAATTTTTGTGTTTTGTAACAAGTGCTTTGTATTTTGCAGCGACTGTTTTTATTCTCCTACAATTATTTTGGATTTGCTTAAAGTACTTTTTTGTTCTGTAGCAGTAATTTCTGTTTTGCAAGAAGTATTTTTGATTTTGTTACAGCTTTTTGGGTTTTCTAAGAATTTGTTTTGTTTCGTATTAACTATTTTGGATAAAATTTGAACTAATTGCAATCTGTAAGAACTTTTTGCATTTATTATATATTTTTGTGTGTGTAACAAGTATTTAGTATTTTGCAGCAACTATTTTTTATTCTTCTAGACGTTTTTTGAATTTGTGTAAGTTATTTTAGTATTTTTTAGGAGCAATTTCAGTTTTGCAATAAGTATTTTGGATTCTGTTAGAACTTTTTGTGTTTCTAAGATCTATTTTGGATTAAATTTGAACTTTTTGAATTCTGAAAGAAGTATTTAGAAGCTGTTAGAATTTTTGTGCTTTTTAACATGTATTTTGTATTTTGCAGCAACTATTTTTTTTTTGAATTATTTAGGAGTTGTGTAGAGTATTTTTCATATTGTAAGTATAATTTCTTTTTTTAACTATTTTGGATTTTATTAGAATTTTTTGTGCTTCCTAAGAATTATTATTGTTTTGTATAAACTATTTTGGATTTTTATTGAACTTTTTGGATTCTTTAAGAACAATTTAGGATGTTGTATGAATTTATGTGTTTCGTAACAGGTATTTCGTATTTTACAGCAACTATTTTTCATTCTGATAGAAGTATTTTGGATATGTTAGAACTTTTTGTATATTGTAGGATTTATTTCTATTTTGTAAGCTTTATCAGTTTCTATTGGAGTGCCACTCTACTCGCGAGGCTGAATTTTTTCATGCGTTGGATGTACTGATCCCAGGTAAAATAATAATAAAATATAAAAAAAATACTAAAATATGGAAAATAATCTCTTAAATCTCTCAAAAACTCATCCCGTAAGCTCTATAAAATATTCAGAATATGAAACGAATGTTAAAATATGTAAAATAATTACTTAAAACCCCAAAAAGCTAATATATCCTTAGTCAAAATGGCTCCGACATACTATAAACTAGCTACTGTCGATGACCAGCCACAGAGCATTACAGGAGGCTGCCGCATAAGAAATCGTGGAACCAATTGAACTTGGGAGTGGAATTGGTGGAATCAGAACCTTGCAATCGGGGGGCAGAAGTGGCGGAACAAACCAGTATCGATGGAGCCGGGAATGGGATTGGAATGGGGGTCAGAGCCAGAAAAATCGGAACTGGAATCACTGTAAGCAGGGCCAGAAGCGGGAACATCGGAATTGGATATCATTTCAATAAGAAAATACCTAAAAATACCTTGGGGGCAATATGATTGGCCTATAAAACACAAAGCAATGGATTTAAAGCATGATTTATATCAAGAAAATGTCTGAAAATGCTTTAGGAATGTTAATATGTGCCGTAGGGTGGTACGGTCTCAATATTTTTATTTAGGGATACTAGAGACTCTACATCCTTAGAGTCAAGGGTCAACCAGTGGGTGAACTTAAAAAATAATAATAACTTATCTTCCCATTGAACCACTTATGATTTTGTCCTGACAAAGAATATAATAGACTGAAATCAAATACCTTATTAGTCTGTAAATTTTGAGGGATAAATTCCCCTCCCAAAGGCACTGGACAAGGTACATAATGATCTCCAAATAAAATGTTTAAACGATTGCATAGACATCTGGGGGGGGGGGTAGTGGCCGGTCTGGAGAAAGAGACTCCATACTACTACCCGAAAGTCTAAGGACCAGAAATCTGAAAATACCTAGGGGGTAATATGATTTTGTTGTAAAAACACAAAGAATGGATTTGAAGCATAATTTTCATCATGAAAATGTCTGAAATGCCTTAGGAATGTTAATGGGTGCCATAGGGTGCCACGAGCTAGCTAAAGAGTGTCAGGAGCTGGGAATGGCCATAGATTATCACGGTGTAATAATGAAATGGTATGTTCCACTATTCAAATAAAAAATATCTGTCAGGATATTCAAGCATCACAAAACACTTAAGTGATGACAACGGGTACCACAGGGTGCCACCGTGAAGCCACTTTTTTTTACAAAATCAATGGAAATAAGGAGAAGGCTCATTCAAAAAAACGCTTTAAATTCTATGCCCTTTTTAACAATAAATAAATATAAAACTAAAGACTAAAAGATATTGAATTAGATCAAATGTTTTACTAAAAGTTAGGAGCGATGTTAAAACTTAAGGAGAAGGCTCATTCAAGAATATGTTTTAAATGCTATGTCCCTTTTAACAATAAGGAAATATACAATTAAAGACAAAAAGATATTGAATTAGATCAAATGAAAGCTAAAAGTAAGAAGCGATGTTAAAACTTAAGAGCCGTACCTTAAATGCAAGGAGGGGGCTACTCTGTTTTTAGAAGGGAACTTCTGTATGTTTTAGAATGTTTTAATTTTACAAGTGAAAATATATAAGACCACTTTTTGAAAGAAATAAGGAAAAGGTCTATTCAAGAAAATATTTTAAATTCTATGTACCTTTTTAACAAAATGGGAGAATTTTTTTTGCAATATCCCTGGAAATAAGGAGAAGGCTCATTCAAGAAAATGTTTTAAATTCTATGTCCATTAAAATAATTAGGATACTTAAAATTAAAGACAAAATGAATTAGATCAAATTTTTTGCTAGAAGTAAGAAACGATTTTTAAAAACTAAGAGCCATATCAAAAATGCAAGGAGAGGGCTGCTCCGTATTTAGAAGATAATTTCTTTATGTTTTAGATGGTTTTAATTTTAACGGGAAAACTATATAAAACCACTGATTGCAGGGGCTAAGGAAAAAGCTTATTCAAGAAAATGTTGAATACATTAGACGGTTTATACTCGTTCTCGTTGGAATACAATGGTTCTCAGACCAAATTGGCAGTGAGTACAAGATTTATCAACCAAAAGCAGTAGTTTTGATGCAGTATTATATTTTTGATGTCGTGGATATATTTACAGTGAATTTCTCAACATTTATGTAGACAATCCTCGATTGAATGACTTTATAATTCGACATATACCTTTCCTAGATGTATAGTATTGATTTCGATGCCCTAAGAATAAAGTGTTTTAATAATGTTTGTAAATGTGTTTATTATTAAAACTTGTATGTACATTAAAAATCTTTGTCTTCATCTTTTAGATATCTTGTCCCACGATGAATCTTCAATATATTTCACTGTTGCAATCAAAACATCTTGTAGTCTATGTACATCTGTACTCATTAGGTACGCTGGTTTAAGATGGTGTCTAATATAAATGTAAAATACTGTGTAACAAAGAGGAAAAGACAAACTATTGACCGAATAAGAAGGTGTATCATATTCTAACCATAAGGCTACTCTTAGTTTCATTTTATCCCTGCTAGCACGAAAAGAAATCTTGAAAAGAAATCTAAAAAAATGCATTGAGGAAAAAAAGATCTCCAAAATGTTACGTAACACCCACGTTTGCGCAATACGTCAACGTCAGTTACAACCGGGGGTTCCGTACTCGACTTGCGGACCCTGAAGAAATATGTGTGGAAGAAATCTTTAAGAAAAACATCTTGAACAAAAATGTTTTAAAGAAACGTCTTGAAATGACTTGAAACGTCTTGATAAATGTCTTGAAGAAATCTTAAAGAAAAACGTCTTGAAAAACGTCTTGAAAAATGTCTTCAAGAAATCTTGAAAAAAAATGCCTTGAAGAAAAACATCTTAAAAAACGTCTTGAAGTGTCTTGAAAAATATCTTGAAGAACATCTTGAAGAGCGTCCAATACGTCATCCTCAGTTACAACCGGGGATTCCCCACTTGACGGGTGGGCCCTGAGAGTTTTTCCTACCTGGCTCTCGTATTTTGTTAAACAATTAGGTAACAACCAAAATAATCTCGAAGAAAACATTTCCATAAGTAAACAATTACGTAACAACCAAAGGCAAAACTATTATGTAACACCCAGGTGTACATAATCAATAACACCTGTATGTGGCTAGAGACTCAGGGCTGGTTTCTATGCCTTCAGAAACATGACCCCCCCCCCCTCCCAGTACTAAAACATTTCTTGATGACGTTATTTGGGTTTATTCTTGATATCATAATTGGGAGATTATTCTAGATTACGTAGTATAAGTTATACATAAGTTTACTAAAAAGTTGTGAGCCTTTAGGATCAAACATTAAGGGGCTGGGGGAGTAAATTCAAATAAAACCACTTTGTTTTCTAAGCTAACTTGTATACAAGCCCCTAGAATTAGCGTGACCCTGAAACTAAGTAGTATATCCTAATTCTCAACCAACCCTTCCTGGGTAAGAAGGATATACTTGCTTTCGAATTCTAGAGGGAGCGTGGAGAATTAGATTCTTTTCAATTATATATGATATCAGTTGTTGAATTGTTTATCATTACCCTAATTTAAACATTGTTTAAACCAGTTGATTCAAACTTAGCAATTTTCCTTTTGAAGTTTTATTTGGGCTCCAGCTTCACATACTTTTGAATGAAGCAGAATAAAAAGAACAGTTTGGACAAAAAACCGCCTTACACTTGGTTTTAACTTGCTTTGGAACAAACAGCAGCTTCCTTTTTGATAGTCTGAAATTCAAACGTATCATAGGTTCAATCTGTTTTTTGTTTTTTTTATTTCAAATGTTACCCCTTATAGCCAATGAGATTTGTTAGAACTACACAGAAAATAATGCAGGTAAGTTCAAAGAGGTATTACTTAGAATTTTCATATAAGTAGTAAAGCCCCAATGCATTGAAAATATACAATGCACTTTCACAAGCCTGAGGCATGGATATGTGTGTATATTTTCAAGTAATTGGGTTACCAGGGTCATTTGCAAAGAGGTACCATTTCTATAGAAGCTATAGCAATCCTGAAATATCATATGGAATTTGCTTGAAGCTATATACTTTGCGTACGCCCCCGTACCAAACAGGTTTTTCTGGTAGGTATAGTATGCTACCGGTCCTATAGGTAAACATTTCTGAGGAACGAGTATAATACATGTTTTTTTTTTTTTTTTTTAAACTGGTATTTTTTCAATGAAGTCCATAGCACTTTGCAGAAACCCGTGAATGTAGGACTGAAAGTCCAATTTCTAATCAAGTTAGTGTGACCGCCATTTTTGATCTGGTTAAGTTGGTATAATCTGGTTTGGTTTGTTATTGCGAGAGGATTACTCAATTTACATCTTAGTGTTAACTGGGCAATGACTAAAGGAACATTTGAAGGTGGAGAAAAAAAGGGGTAATTAGCGATTGGATAATTTTAACAAGAAATGACCGAAAAGTCTTTTGGAGGAGATGGAATGAATGTGTATTGTATAATACACAAGTGATGATTTGAAAAGTGTTGTCAATTTTAAATAGTTTAGAAATAAAAAAAATTAACAAGAAATGTCTGAAAAGTGTTTTGAGGGAGTTGAGGTGCACGAGGGTTGACTTGCACGAGGGTTCAGTTACATACGGATTCAGTTACAAGGGGATTAGTTAAATGGGGTCGAGTAGCACGGAGGTTCAGTTGTACGGGGTTTCGGTTATACAGGGGTTCAGTTACATGGGGTCGGTGGTTGTTATAATACACAAGTTCCATTTGAACAGTGTTGTGAGGTCCCCTACCACACCCCAAAGGACTCCGACCCCCCCCCCCCATCCCAACCCATGTATTCGCGAAGTTACTCTGTGGTTGTTATAATCACAAGCTTTAGTTTACGAGATTTGCGAATTTTTTGCGAAAAGATACTTGCGTAAAGATATTGCGATGGTTAAGAATGCCTCATGGGTAATTAAAGAATGGAATGCTTGCATCAACTATACAAAGAATAAGCTCAGTTACTTAATATATTTGACGCTTACAAGAGAGATTGCTATGAAGTTGAACTTTTTAGTCTTCGCGATTTTTTTTATTAACAAGGAGCTTAGTAAACGCTTAATACCCACAAGCATATGCGGGTCAAATTTCATCTTAAAGTGCCAATGTATCTGATAGAATAATTTAAGTCTTAAGATCAATTTCATAAAACCTATAATTTTCACCTTTTTCTTCATTAAGTATCAATTACTTCAAAAAATTAATTCCACATTTTTGCAGATAGGAGCTTGAAACTTCCGAAGTAGGGATATTGGTTTTTAGAGTTTCGATTACTATTGAGTCGTGTCGCTCAACGTCACCTATGAAAAGATTCTTTTAAAAGAAACACTACAAATTGAAAAAAGAAACCATAAGCAAATAATCTTAACAAAGTTTAATCTCTTCCAAAAGAAACTTAAAAAGTAAACAAAGTCAACCCATTTCTCACTGGCAAATTCATACGATATTTTTGAGTATATAAAAAATATAATTTCCCTTTCATGTTAAACTTTGATTGAACAAATATTAGACAAATCTACTTCACTTATACAAGTAGAATTATCTGGCAAGATTTCTGTTTCAAGAGGTTTATCCGATATTGGAATACGGTTTTTTAGAATGTGCCATTGAAGATGTATCGCTTGTGGAACTTATTTTTAGCCTCAGGTTCTTTACAGGGCTTCTGTCTTCTTCATTACCATCTATCTTTCCTTTTTCAACCGACCACTTCGTTTCCGTAGCCTCAGAGTTTCTAAGTTTTCTTTTCAGCTTTTGCTGGGTTTTCCGGGTTTTCTTTTCTACTTTTCCTATAAGTGCTTCATCTTTCATATCAAGTGGAATTTCCTTCTTTGGTTCGGTTATTTCACACTTGGAATGAAAGTCCAATTCTTCATAACGATGATGTAAAGATCCTGATGCCAGCAGAGCACAGGACTTTAACTCACTTTCTGTTAGTTTGTTTATCACTATTGTAGAGGACTTCAATTGTCTCCGAATTCCAGGTATTTCAGCGAGGCTAATGAAACATCTTTCTGTCATTTTTTATTTCCTGAAATTGAAACAGAGATCATTGAAATATTGATCTTTTTCTGCATTGCCTAAAAATATTGCATTCAAAATTCTTTACACTCTCATGAAATGTAATTAAACAAATATAAAAGATTTTTCAACTAAAGTAAGGAGCAAGTTTAAAACTCATAACAGATTGAAGCTACTTTGTATATAAGGAGGGACCCCCAATTTTCTTTAAAAAATTTCGAAAAACGCCAACTTCACAATAAAGAGTAAGGAGTTAAGGATGAGACAGACTTTTGATCTTTTACATAATTAAATAAATAAATAAATAAAAAAAAACTTGCGAATATTTTCATTCTAACTTAACTTGTAGGAAATAATCGAAGCAAACTCAAAACGAGCAAATCCCCTATGTCTTCCCAATTTAATTTTCTTTCATATGAATACTTTTCATTTTAAACTTTAAATATGGTAAATTCTTGATTTTCATTCTAACTTAACTTGTAGGAAATAATCGAGTCAAACTCAAAACAAGCAGAAATTAACATAAGTTGGGTGCAAAATCCCCTTTTCAATTGCGTATTTTCTTAAAAAATTTGGAAAAAACCAATTAGCTGGGATGCCAAATGGACACTTTTAGTGGCTTTTGGACACTTTTTTACTTTGAAGGACACAGAGACACTATTGAGTCAAAAAAGGCAACTTTTTGAAAAAAAAAGGACACTTTTTGAACATTTTCCAAAAATCAAAACCAAATGGCTTTATTTTCTTCTTTTTTTTGACTGCTTTTAATTTTTACTTTACTTTTAGGCTTTGGTAACGGCTTACACACACACACACACACACACACAAACACACACACACACACTCACACACACTCACACAAACACACTCACACTCACACACACACACACTCACACACACACACACACACACACACACACACACACACACACACACACACACACACACACACACATGTCTGACATAGTTATTAGATATTTCGACTATGCTGAACAAAATGGCTTTCTAAAAATTTGGATTGTGTAACTTTGGGGAAATTGAACATTGAATGGAGCATAGTTACCCCTTTCATTTTTTTTTTTTTTTTGGTCACTTAAACAGAGCACTAGAACTTTTAATTGTCATTCAAATGAGTCCTACAGTAGGATGTCCGCTACTATCCTAAGCTTCAGCTGAAGCTAGCTTCAAACATTGAACCTAAAAGATTTATATTACCATAGTTACGAAGTGTTTATAGAATTGGTGGTCTTTAAAAAGACCGTTGGTTAGTCATGAGTGTGATGACTATTGTAATAATTCATCATTGTTTGTCGTCCACTCAGTATGATTCCAATCTATATTAGGGACTTGCTTCTTCTTCTTCTTAGAATATCTGACACACATATTCCGAGAAGGAATATGGGATTGGTACCCATTTACTAAAAAATCGAACTTCGTCATCGGGGTTGTGTATCTTACCCGGAAATTTCTCACAACCAAAATCTTCCAGGTTGAATAATGGTATATTCGACTTACATTTCTCAATTAAAAGTTTGTCAGAGGGTACATTCCCTTTTGCATGCAGTGCAGTTACGCAAAAAAAAATATCTCTCTAACTTCCTCCTGAACATATGATAAATCCTTCCCATTGTTATAGGATGAATGAATCGTTCTATTATGCAAACCCATTTTGTTTATAAAGTAAAGTGTACTCCGCCAGCTCTCTTCATTGTACGTATACATATTATAGTTTATCAACCAGTGATAACAAGAGACCTCTTGAAGATCAGTAGTCATCAGTAGAAATGAGCATTCAAAAATCACACCACACGCTGATTTCTTCACCCCAATGTACTCACAGTAAAAAACGCCATACATTTTTGAACTTATATTGATAGAATGGTTTTTCAAAACTGTTTAAAAATCCAAATTGAAACTACATTATATACTAAAGAAACTGAATACATTAACATCTAAAACAAGAATTTTTTATTCTTATCGGATTCAAAACGCCTAATATCTCAAGCATATGCGACCCACTCAAGCATATGCAACTCAAATTTCATCTTTAAAACGCTAAGATATCTATTCAAGTAATTTAAAGCTTAGGATCAAACCATTTTAGAAAATTTTCTTTTTGGGGGAAGCTTTTGGTTCCTTTACGTGTACGTAAAGGACTGAAATACCCTTACAGGCGTCTTCTTTTCTTCGATATATTTGCTTACTTGGTTATTTAGCGTAAGCAGCGAATTTATGGCAAATCCAGGGAAGAATTTTTTTTTTTGAAACGCTTTCTGGGTTTCATTACAAAAGTGACCTTCCTCGCAAAAACATAAGTTGTTCCCACAAAAGGATTTTCGTTCTTAATTAGAAAAAAAAACTTTTTCCACAAAATAAGTTTTTCAAAGAAAAGTAAAGAACTCCATTAAGCAAAAAATTAGCAAAAATAACATCAAATAATCTACCAATCGTGAAACTGCCACAAATCAGCATCGATAAATAAATGAAGCCCAAAATGAACAGAAATTACAATAATTAACCAAGTCAAACTCAAAACGAGCAGAAATCACTCTAATAAGTCTATCGCGTAAGGAACAACATCGCTGAATCTGAAGGTCTGATTTACAATCAGATTTATTGCCTTTTTGGGGGGTGTTTCCCCCTTTTTTGAAAATCAGACTCCCTGTTTTCAAAATCCCTTTTTTCTTCTTAGGCTTGGAGCATTTTGGTGGCTAGATATTAAACGTAATGAAATTTATATAATTGCAATCTGCATGAAAACCCAATTCTGGTTAATTGTTATCAAATTCCATTCATGTGCTTTGGTTACAATTGAGCTAAGTCGCTCCTTCATTACAATTTAACACTATAAACTATTTCATAAAACATTTTGGGCTAACGTCCTATTTTTAATTAATCCTGTAGCAAGCCGGAGTTTTTGAAGCACGATTCACGCTATTAAAGCTTAGTATTTTTGAGTATTATTACGAGAATCATACGGGAGAGGAATCTATATCTTGGGGATTAAAAGAAATTAAAACTTCTTCTTATCAGATTCAAAAGGTTAAAAACCCAATATTATACGACTCAAATTTATATATACAGTGCTAAATTTTATTTTTTGAAATAATTCAAGTCAAGATTCAGAATTCCTATCAATTAGAGCAGTAAAGTAAAAACAAAAAGAAAAAAAAACCCTAATTTTAAACAGTTTTTTGGGAAAGAAGGTGAAAGTAAAGTGCAACTCGTATAAATGAAACATGAAGCGAACAAAACTATAATAATTAACCGAGTCAATCTCAAAACGAGCAGAAATTAACATAAGTTGGACGCTAAACTCCATATGCCTTCCCAAGACACGAACAAAATTTACACTTTACTGAAAAAATACAAATGGTTTTACTTTTACACCTTTAATAATTCAAATGACATTAACATTTTGATTACTAGAGGTTTTATTGACGTTACGTGCCTATTAATTGGAATTTAACACCTAAACGCACTTGCAAAATCACTGCACTAGTGTTTTGGATTTGCCAAGATTTAAATGTTAAGAGTGATAACATTTTGTGTTTGTGCTAACGAACTGTAAGTAAGGAGCGACACGACTCAATAGTAACCGAAACTCTAAAAACCAATATCCCTACTTCGGAAGTTTCAAGATCCTATCTGCAAAAATGTGGAATTAATTTCTTGAAGTAATTGATACTTAATGAAGAAAAAGGTGAAAATTATAGGTTTTACACACACACACACACACACAAAACAAAGTTCGCCCTCGCTTAGCATGCACTACCTAGTGTGCATCTTGGAGCACCACGCGATCTGTATAGTTCCAACCACATTTGGAACATTTCCACCACGCGTTGCACAGTTGTGATATGCTAGACAAAGTTCACCACACTTGGCTGCGTATGTGTATGTGTGATCATAGGTTAGGTTAGCCTATGTACGCGCGCGTACAGTTGAATAAAATATGCAAAGTCGACATAACTTATTTCATTTTTTAAGGTTAATTTAGACGAGGTTACATGGCGGGCCATGTAACCTCGTCTAAATTAACCTTAAAAAATGAAATAAGTTATGTTCAATAAGTTTTATCAAATAGTTCATAGTGTTAAATTGTAATGAAGGAGCGACTTAGCTCAATTGTAACCAAAACTCAAAAATGGAATTTTGATAACAATTAACAAGAATTGGGTTTTTATGCAGATTGCAATTATATAAATTTCATTACGTTTAATATCTAGCCACCAAAATGCTCCGAGCCTCAGAAGAAAAAGGGATTTTGAAAACAGGGAGCCTGATTTTCAAAAAAGGGAGAAACACCCCCCCCAAAATGGCAATAAATCTAAATGTAAATCAGACCTTCAGATTCAGCGATGTTGTTCCTTACGCAATAGACTTATTAGAGTTATTTCTGCTCGTTTTGAGTTTGACTCGGTTAATTATTGTAATTTCTGTTCATTTTGGGTTTCATTTATTTATCGAGGCTGATTTTTGGCAGTTTCATGATTGGTAGATTATTTGAGTTTATTTTTGCTAATTTTTTGTTTAATGGATTTCTTTACTTTTCTTTGAAAAACATATTTTGTGGAAAAAGTGTTTTTTTTTTCTAATTAAGAACGAAAATCCTTTTGTGGGAACAACTTATGTTTTTGCGAGGAACGTCACTTTTGTAATGAAACCCAGAAAGCGTTTCAAAAAAAAAAATTCTTCCCTGGATTTGCCATAAATTCGCTGCTTACGCTGAATAACCAAGTAAGCAAATATATTGAAGAAAAGAAGACGCCTGTAAGGATATTTCAGTCCTTTACGTACACGTAAAGGAACCAAAAGCTTCCCCCAAAAAGAAAATTTTCTAAAATGTTTTGATCCTAAGCTTTAAATTACTTGAATAGATATCTTAGCGTTTTAAAGATGAAATTTGAGTTGCATATGCTTGAGTGGGTCGCACATGCTTGAGATATTAGGCGTTTTGAATCCGATAAGAATAAAAAAAAATTTGTTTTAGATGTTAATGTATTCAGTTTCTTTAGTATATAATGTACTTTCAATTTGGATTTTTAAACAGTTTTGAATATCCATTCTATCAATATAAGTTCAAAAATGTATGGCGTTTTTGACTGTGAGTACATTAGGGTGAAGAAATCAGCGTGTGGTGTGATTTTTGAGTGCTCATTTCTACTGATGACTACTGATCTTCAAGAGGTCTCTTGTTATCACTGGTTTATAAACTATAATATGTATGCATACAATGAAGAGAGCTGGCGGAGTACACTTTACTTTATAAACAAAATGGGTTTGTATAATAGAACGATTCATCCATCCTATAACAACGGGAAGGATTTATCCTATGTTCAGGAGGAAGTTAGAGAGATATTTTTTTTTGCGTAACTGCACTGTATGCAAAAGGGAATGTACCCTCTGACAAACTTTTAATTGAGAAATGCAAGTCAGATATACCATTATTCAACCTGGAAGATTTTGGTTGTGAGAAATTTCCGGGTAAGATACACAACCCCGATGACGAAGTTTGAGTTTTTTGAGTAAATGGGTACCTAATACATATTCCTTCTCGGAATATGTGTGTCAGATATTCTAAGAAGAAGAAGAAGCAAGTCCCTAATATAGATTGGAATCATACTGAGTGGATGACAAACAATGATGAATTATTACAATAGTCATCACACTCATGACTAACCAACGGTCTTTTTAAAGACCACCAATTCTATAAACACTTCGTAACTATGGTAATATAAATCTTTTAGGTTCAATGTTTGAAGCTAGCTTCAGCTGAAGCTTAGGATAGTAGCGGACATGTGTGTGTGTGTGTGTGTGTGTGTGTGTGTGTGTGTGTGTGTGTGTGTGTGTGTGTGTGTGTGTGTGTGTGTGTGTGTGTGTGTGTGTGTGTGTGTGTGTGTGTGTGTGTGTGTGTGTGTGTGTGTGTGTGTGTGTGTGTGTGTGTGTGTGTGTGTGTGTGTGTGTGTGTGTGTGTGTGTGTGTGTGTGTGTGTGTGTGTGTGTGTGTGTGTGTGTGTGTGTGTGTGTGTGTGTGTGTGTGTGTGTGTGTGTGTGTGTGTGTGTGTGTGTGTGTGTGTGTGTGTGTGTGTGTGTGTGTGTGTGTGTGTGTGTGTGTGTGTGTGTGTGTGTGTGTGTGTGTGTGTGTGTGTGTGTGTGTGTGTGTGTGTGTGTGTGTGTGTGTGTGTGTGTGTGTGTGTGTGTGTGTGTGTGTGTGTGTGTGTGTGTGTGTGTGTGTGTGTGTGTGTGTGTGTGTGTGTGTGTGTGTGTGTGTGTGTGTGTGTGTGTGTGTGTGTGTGTGTGTGTGTGTGTGTGTGTGTGTGTGTGTGTGTGTGTGTGTGTGTGTGTGTGTGTGTGTGTGTGTGTGTGTGTGTGTGTGTGTGTGTGTGTGTGTGTGTGTGTGTGTGTGTGTGTGTGTGTGTGTGTGTGTGTGTGTGTGTGTGTGTGTGTGTGTGTGTGTGTGTGTGTGTGTGTGTGTGTGTGTGTGTGTGTGTGTGTGTGTGTGTGTGTGTGTGTGTGTGTGTGTGTGTGTGTGTGTGTGTGTGTGTGTGTGTGTGTGTGTGTGTGTGTGTGTGTGTGTGTGTGTGTGTGTGTGTGTGTGTGTGTGTGTGTGTGTGTGTGTGTGTGTGTGTGTGTGTGTGTGTGTGTGTGTGTGTGTGTGTGTGTGTGTGTGTGTGTGTGTGTGTGTGTGTGTGTGTGTGTGTGTGTGTGTGTGTGTGTGTGTGTGTGTGTGTGTGTGTGTGTGTGTGTGTGTGTGTGTGTGTGTGTGTGTGTGTGTGTGTGTGTGTGTGTGTGTGTGTGTGTGTGTGTGTGTGTGTGTGTGTGTGTGTGTGTGTGTGTGTGTGTGTGTGTGTGTGTGTGTGTGTGTGTGTGTGTGTGTGTGTGTGTGTGTGTGTGTGTGTGTGTGTGTGTGTGTGTGTGTGTGTGTGTGTGTGTGTGTGTGTGTGTGTGTGTGTGTGTGTGTGTGTGTGTGTGTGTGTGTGTGTGTGTGTGTGTGTGTGTGTGTGTGTGTGTGTGTGTGTGTGTGTGTGTGTGTGTGTGTGTGTGTGTGTGTGTGTGTGTGTGTGTGTGTGTGTGTGTGTGTGTGTAAGCCGTTACCAAAGCCTAAAAGTAAAGTACAAATTAAAAGCAGTCAAAAAAAGAAGAAAATAAAGCCATTTGGTTTTGATTTTGGAAAATGTTCAAAAAGTGTCTTTTTTTTTCAAAAAGTTGCCTTTTTTGACTCAATAGTGTCCCTGTGTCCTTCAAAGTAAAAAAGTGTCCAAAAGCCACTAAAAGTGTCCATT
This sequence comes from Artemia sp. Qi Xiang Cuo, assembly GCF_049724085.1. Lineage (NCBI taxonomy): Eukaryota > Metazoa > Arthropoda > Branchiopoda > Anostraca > Artemiidae > Artemia > Artemia sp. Qi Xiang Cuo. Next base: position 53,578,240 of record NC_142805.1, on the reverse strand, counting down.
TGGCATCCCAACTAATTGTTTTTTTCCAAATTTTTAAAGAAAATACGCAATTGAAAAGGGGATTTTGCACCCAACTTATGTTAATTTCTGCTCGTTTTGAGTTTGACTCGATTATTTCCTACAAGTTAAGTTAGAATGAAAATCAAGAATTTACCATATTTAAAGTTTAAAATGAAAAGTATTCATATGAAAGAAAATTAGATTGGGAAGACATATGGGGATTTTCTCGTTTTGAGTTTGCTTCGATTATTTCCTACAAGTTAAGTTCGAATGAAAATATTCCCAAGTTTTTTTTTTATTTATTTATTTATTTAATTATGTAAAAGATCAAAAGTTTGTCTCATCATTAACTCCTTACTCTTTATTGTGAAGTTGGCGTTTTTCGAAATTTTTTAAAGAAAATTGGGGGTCCCTCCCTTATATACAAAGTAGCTTCAATCTGTTATGAGTTTTAAACTTGCTCCTTACTTTAGTTGAAAAATCTTTTATATTTGTTTAATTACATTTCATGAGAGTGTAAAGAATTTTGAATGCAATATTTTTTGGCAATGCAGAAAAAGATCAATATTTCAATGATCTCTGTTTCCATTTCAGGAAATAAAAAATGACAGAAAGATGTTTCATTAGCCTCGCTGAAATACCTGGAATTCGGAGACAATTGAAGTCCTCTACAATAGTGATAAACAAACTAACAGAAAGTGAGTTAAAGTCCTGTGCTCTGCTGGCATCAGGATCTTTACATCCTCGTTATGACGAATTGGACTTTCATTCCAAGTGCGAAATAAGCGAACCAAAGAAGGAAATTCCACTTGATATGAAAGATGAAGCACTTATAGGAAAAGTAGAAAAGAAAACCCGGAAAACCCAGTAAAAGCTGAAAAGAAAACTTATAAACTCTGAGGCTACAGACAGGACGAGGTCGGTTGAAAAAAGAAAGATTGATGGTAATGAAGGAGACAGAAGCCCTGTAAAGAACCTGAGGCTAAAAATAAGTTCCACAAGCGATACATCTTCAATGGCACATTCTAAAAAACCGTATTCCAATATCGGATAAACCTCTTGAAACAGAAATCTTGCCAGATAAATCTACTTGTATAAGTGAAGTAGATTTGTCTAATATTTGTTCAATAAAAGTTTAACATGAATGGGGAAAATATATTTTTATATACCCAAAAATATCGTAGGAATTTGCCAGTGAGAACTGGGTTGACTACGTTTACTTTTTAAGTTTCTTTTGGTAGGTATTAAACTTTGTTATGATTATTTGCTTATGATTTCTTTTTTCAATTTGAAGTGTTTCTTTTAAAAGAATCTTTTCATAGGTGACGTTGAGCGACACGACTCAATAGTAACCGAAACTCTAAAAACCAATATCCCTACTTCGGAAGTTTCAAGCTCCTATCTGCAAAAATGTGGAATTAATTCCTTGAAGTAATTGATACTTAATGAAGAAAAAGGTGAAAATTATAGGTTTTATGAAATTGATCATAAGACTTAAATTCTTCTATCAGATACATTGGCACTTTAAGATGAAATTTGACCCGCATATGCTTGTGAGTATTAAGCGTTGACAAAACTCCTGGTTAATACAAAAAATCGCGAAGACTAAAAAGTCCAACTTCATAGCAATGTCTCTTGTAAGCATCAAATCTATTAAGTATCTGAGCTTATTCTTTGTATTGTTGATGCAAGCATTCCATTCTTTAATTACCAGTGAGGCATTCTTAACCATCGCAATACCTTTACGCAAGTATCTTTTCGCAAAAAAATAGCAAATCTCGTACACTAAAGCTTGTGTATTATGACGACCACAGAGTAGCTTCGCTAATACATCGGTTGGGAATGGGGGGGAGGTCGGAGTCCTTTGGGGGTGTGGTAGGGGACCTCACAACACTGTTCAAATGGAACTTGTGTATTATAACGACCACCGACCCCATGTAACTGAACCCCTGTATAACCGAAACCCCGTACAAGTGAACCTCCGTGCTACTCGACCCCATTTAACTAATCCCCGTGTAACTGAATCCGTATGTAACTGAACCCTCGTGCAAGTCAACCCTTGTGCAACTCAACTCCCTCAAAACACTTTTCAGCCATTTCTTGTTAATTTTTTTATTTCTAAACTATTTAAAATTGACAACACTTTGCAAATCATCACTTGTGTATTATACAATACACATTCATTCCATCTCCTCCAAAACACTTTTCGGTCATTTCTTGTTAAAATTATCCAATCGCTAATTACCCCTTTTTTTCTCCACCTTCAAATGTTCCTTTAGTCATTGCCCAGTTAACACTAAGATGTAAATTGAGTAATCCTCTCGCAATAACAAACCAAACCAGATTATACCCACTTAACCAGATCAAAAATGGCGGCCACAATAACTTGATTAGTAATTGGACTTTCAGGCCTACATTCACGGGTTTCTGCAAAGTGCTATGGACTTCATTGAAAAAATACCACTTAAAAAAAAAAAAAAAAAAAAATAAACATGTATTATACTCGTTCCTCAGAAATGTTTACCTATAGGACCGGTAGCATACTATACCTACCAGAAAAAACCTGTTTGGTACGTGGGCGTAAGCAAAGTATATAGCTCCAAGCAAATTCCATATGATATTTCAAATTGCTATAGCTTCTATAGAAATGGTACCTCTTTGCAAATGACCCTGGTAACCCAATTACTTGAAAATATACAAACATATCCATGCCTCAGGCGTAGGTTTCCTTGTCCCTTTTCAATGCATTGGGGCTTTACTACTCATATACTTGAAATTTTTCAGTTTTCAGTTCAAAGCCTACCTGTTTTCAGTTCTCCTTGATGTTGGGAATGCAACATGGAATTTAAGCATTTTTCTTTTCTAATTTTAAAGATAATGCAGAGATTACGGTCACTAAGAGATCATGGTCATTGAGCACTGCAACAATGGCAGTTACTGTGAAAGAGTCCTAAAATACCATGGAAGAATCCTGGCAAATCAGTTTGACTATTACGTTACGTTATGTTTAATCCCCTAATGGAAGTTTAACGACAAACATTCCCTTTCTCCTAATGGAATTTTGAAATACTGGCTTACTCAATCTACCCTTGGGAATCCCAAGTTTAGTTTCGTCTAAAGATAATATCTATTTTTAATTGTCCAAAAATTATTACTCTAATAGTTTTTCATACCTTATATTGAAAATTAGTCTCAATACAAAGTAAAGAATGATAAATTGCAAAAAGATCCATATTAATATTTAAAAAGTGAATTTGAAACAATTTAAACGCCAAAGCAATTTGAAAATTGATAAGTACTTTGTACAATTTATCTGTGAAACTCTATTTTGCTTGTGTGCATTTCAGTGTGAGTTGCTGGGATATGCGTCGTAATTCTGTTTGCCTTTACTTGGTTTGTATCCTAAAACTAAAATAGAAAAAGAGAATGCATTTAAGTTTAAATTATTCAAGTCTAGCTGCAAATATGTTCAGAGATAAGGCATTTTAAACTGAACCACATTTATTCACAATTTTAAATGATAACATTTTTTTAAAACTGAACATTATTCTCACAGACACGCTGAAAGAATTGAACTAAACAACAATTTTTCTCATTTTTGTTTAATAATCTTATAGGAAGATTCTGAAACAAAATCCATAGAGCTCGCAGTTTTTTCAATAGCAGCTGTTCTATCTTGAGTTTACGTGATTGCTAGTGTTTGGGTGATGCAGCTATTAAAATTGGCATCTCACATAATATTGGACGCAGCTCAGGACATGGACTGTCTTGCTATTCGATTAGGGTTGTAAATCCTTCATCTTCATACCCAACAAAATGAACACAATCGTTGGTAGTGGTGTTGCACGAAGGTGAGCCATCATTCCAGCTCGTGAAGTCTAATGTGCTTCGGTCAATCCATTCGAACGTGGAGTTTTTCCTCTTAAGATCAATCCAAGCACAACGCATTAAGACATCTTGAAACACATGGCTAAAATTATTTTTGTCTTCTGAATGGAATGAAGGGAGGTTTACCCAGAGAGCAAATTTCATTGCCTGATATTGACCTGCATTTTTCTATTTCTTCCAGTTGATTGATATGGCTTCCGCGCATCGGTCTGAGAAAGGTATGAATGCTTGAGTTTTATTTTCCAAAAAGACGAAGGGAATTTAAGCGAGCATTTTAGAGAATGTTGAGGGGAGTATTCAACTAAATTAAAACCCTTTATGTGTATACGGATTGTCAAAAGAGCGTAACTCAAGAATGACTCGGTATATTAATTGGGAACTTTTAGGAAATGACAAGGGAGGTGATCAAAAAGGGCATATTTGCATGCTACTAGTCCTACTACATATACAACTGATACCACTACTACTACCGGACTACTCAATTTAAAATATTGAAGAAAAATTTGAGGTAAATCAAAAGGTGCTATATGCATGCACATCGTCGAAAGAGCGTATCTCAAGAATTGATTTGGTTACTAAGTCAGAATATTAAGAGAATGCTAAATGGGGAAAATCATCTGAGCAAAAGGCAATATGTGGACGCTACTACGAATATTTCTATTACTGCTAAAATTACTACCACTACTGCTACAATACGCTAATGCTACTGGTGCTGCTAGTACTACCACTATTACTATTGATGCTACTACTAGTAATATGAAGACTACTACTATGACTACTATTAAAACTATGCTAAGGATATGAAGGTGAAATTTTTAAAGAATTTTTTAGGTTGGGTTTGAACTTAATCGCACACCGTCGTATGCAGGTTACCAAAAGGGCTTAAATGCAATATTTTAGGAATAGTTTGGTGCGTGAAGTTGAAACTATTAGGGCTTGTTGTGGGGGACGTTGAAGAAATCAAAAGAAAATATTCGCATCCTATTTCTACTGCTTCTACTTATACTACTACCTCTACTGCTACTATTACTACTGCTTCTACTACTTTTACTGGCATTAAAGCTAAGGCTACTACAATAAATTATACTGCTACCACTACTACTGTTGCTACCAAAACTAACGTTGTTAAGGCAACAATTGGGGAGATATTAAAAATGTATTGAACTAAATCAAATCATCAATGCCCACTCAGGCTGTTATGAGGACGTATCATAAGTAATTCCGGAATAGTTCATAATATTAAGTTTAAACTTTCAGCTTGTGTTGAAGGGGATCTTTAATAAACCAAGGAGCTATGTGCATACTGCTACTATTACTACTACAACTATTGCTACTACGCAAGCTAAGAGTATTAAGGTGAAGATTTCAAGGAATAATTAGGCGGATTTTGAACTAAATAAAAAAGTTTTAATGCCATTTTTAAGAGTAAAAAAAGATAGAAGGGGAAGCAACCCTCTTCCCGAGCCAATTCATTTTCTAAACACATCCTGTCAAAATTTTTAGACAGTCATTTTGTTCAGCAAAGTCGAAAGATCCAGTAACTACCTCTCTATGAATATTGATTATGTCAGCCCCCCATAATTATGTAATCGGTCCATTATGCTTTAAAAATAAATGTTGCTTTGAAATTCTATCAAAACTTACTAGAACATGTGTTGCAAATTTGATCTGGCAACGTCTCTGATTTTTAAATAAACATGCAGATTGGGAGCGTTACCTTGATAAAATTAAAAAACTATTGATTTCCAATGGTTTTTCTCTCCAAAATTTACAGGTAATGAAACTAAACTTCGAAATTATTTTATTTGAAAACAAAGAACAGAAACACTTTCTATAGATATTGTTAAAATAAAAAAAAGAATATGTTTACAAGAGTAGATGCAGAATGTAGATAAAAGGATAACAGGTCAGGGGAAGATCGAGGGGGGGGGCGGACTGCGGGCCCCTCCCCAAAATTTTTTTCTAATGCCCTTATTTATTTTCATCTCTTTTTTTACACTATTTTAAAATAAACTTCTCAATTTATTCAATTATTGGGCCCTTGTTACATTACCCCTCCCCCGTAAAGATTATGCTCTACATCCATTTTAGTAACAGAACTGTTCAAAAGGAAAGGAATTCGTTGGAAGTCAATTTAGTTCCCAAATAAAAAAAGAATTGAAAAATTCAGAATCCTTGTGTAATCTCTATTAGGAAAAAAGGGGACAATTATAGAATAAGTCAAAATTAGTTTTTATTAAGTATTAAATAAAAAAAATAAGTTTTTTAACTGAAAGTAAGGAACGACGTTAAAACTTAAAACCAACAGAAATTATCCCGTATACGAAAGGGGCTGTCCCCTCCTCAACGCCTCGCTCTTTACGCTAATGTTTTTTATTGTTTAAAAAAATAGAGTTGTGAGAAAGTCAAACTTCAGCGTAAAGAGCGAGGCGTTGAGGAGGGGACCGCCCCATTCATATACGGGATAATTTCTGTTCGTTTTAAGTTTTAAAGTCGTTCCTTACTTTCAGTTAAAAAAGCTTTTTTTTTTTTAAATTTTTGAACGTTTTTGAATTAAAGCAGGTTTTGATTTTGGCTCACCGTACACGAATAATTAAAAAAAATTTGCATATTAATTTTACTTTGTTTTGGTTAAATGGCTTTCTTGAAGCCTGTTTAATTTTATTTGAGAACGTTTTTATTAGTATCAAATTTACGTAACTTACGAATTAACTTAAGTAACGAACTTCTTTATTCATAGATTTTTAATACGTATATTAGGGGGATCACCCCTGGTCAGTACCTTGCTCTTTAAGCTAAAGTTCAAATTTTGTACCAATTCTTTAAAAATGACCTCTTAATCACAAAGGCCGTTAATTAGAATAAATAGCTCTTATGAAAGAACTAAAAAAACTTTGGCTTAAAGAGCGAGGTATTGGCTAGGGGATGAACCCAATCATATACAAAATATTCTGTTCGTCTTAGGTTTTGATGTTGCTCCTTACTTTCAGTTGAAAAACTTGTTTCTTTTATTTAATTTCTGATCTTTTACTTTAATAATGATGGGAAATCCGGCGCCCCTTCATAGCAATGTCCCTTCCCAAATGAAAACTTTCTTCATGGAAAGATCCTCCCATATAGCCCCCGAACCCCCCCCCACTCTCCACCTACCAGAAAAAATCCCCTGAAAACGTCTGTATACTTCTCAATAACCAATACTATATGTTAACATGGGGTAAAGTTCATAACTTTCAAGTAGAAAGGCATTATTGACTCCGAAAGGGGCACCACTGCTGCCATCTATAATCGAGTCTAACGGGACAAGATCACGTGTCTCTTTCAAGGTCAATCAGGGGATGTTGCTAAGTGTATTGATCCACTAACGGGACAGGATCAAGTGTCTCTTTCTAAGCCAATCAGGGGATGTTTCTAAATGTATTGATCCACTAACAGGACAAGATCACGTGTCTCTTTCAAGGTCAAACAGGGATTGTTTCTAAGTGTATTGATCCACTAACGGGACAGGATCAGGTGTCTCTTTCTAAGCCAATCAGGGGATGTTTCTAAGTGTATTGATCCACTAGGGAGGACAGGAGTTCTTAGAAATTGATTTGCATAATGAACGGGGAATTATCGATTCTAACCGGACAGGATCACGTGCTTCTTTCTACGTTGAGGTTAACGTTGAGGTACGTTGAGTTACGTAAGGTTTCCTTTACATCATAATTCACCCTTGAGATATTATTTATAATGGACATGCGTTGAGGTTAAATTATCGTAAGGTCTCAAGACACCATGGAGATAACATTAAATATTGATGAGTTGGAAGCCTTTACTACAAAGATTTATAATGTGAGTTCTGCTTATTAAATTTTCTTAGGTTATTTCCAAATAGAGTCATTTTGGTAGTCCCTCTACAGTCTATTCAAATTCAGGGTATACCCCCCCCCCCAATACAAGAATCTCCACTTTGCGATGTTATAGTCGTTAAAAAGTGTAAAATACGCTCTTTTTTTCCATTTAAACCCCCCTGTCTACAATTTTAATTCTTTCATTGGAAATAATTCTCTTTTACTATAAATTCATGTAATTTTCATGCTTTCTGTATTGTAGCAAAAGTGACAGTTTACTTCCGACAACTCTTAATATGCTGATCCTTTTATGACATTAAGCCGTTAACTTGACTTTTATCAGTTCCGTAAAGATTTAAATAGGGATAATTATTGCATCCCGTCAAATGCACAGCCTGTGCAACTCAATTACAATCATCGGATTAAGCTTAAACATTACAGTGGTTTCACAGAAAAAGATACTTTTTTCAGTCAAATTAGCAATATATCTTTCTACAGTAAATCATATGCATTGCTAGGGGGAGAGGGGGGGGGGTTATCTGTTGCTTATGATAAATATTTTCATATGGAAAATTTGTCTTCCATTTTGAGTACTTAGTGTTTGCATGGGAGAGGGGGAGGGGACTGTGCCTGAGTTAAAGCCTCGCTTCTAACAGCTTCATTGTAAGGTGAAACAAACTGTTTCTTCGTGTGAACTGCAAAGAGATGGATTCATTGTGCAGACATGTACACCCTTTGACAAGAAAACTAATGTAGCCTTTCCTATACATATAACACTGAAGTTTAGTGTTTGGTTAGCTTTTAATTATACCATATTTTGGGTGCTATATTTATGGCTGGCTATTTTGAGATCTAGATTTTAAATCATTGGCCTGGATTTGATACACCTTTTGGCCTTAAGTGAATAATGCTAGTTTTTTTTAACTTTAAACACACCTTAGCTCATTTTTGCTTTAAATTATATGTTGTTTTATTTCTAAATGGTAAAAATAGAAACATTGATTTCTATCATAAGGCTACAGACTACTGATTGTCAAGGTTTATTTCTCACAAGTTGTGTAATAAAAACTTTTATTTCCAAGCCTACCTTCTTCCTCGCAGAATTTACTTTTTGCTTTACTGAAAAAGGGGGGGGGAGGGGATTCTTTGGGACAATGGCAGATGCTTTCTAGACAAAATTATGCCTTACAATGAATTCTGTAGAAGGGGGTAATAATTTTTCTTCTGTAAAAAGGGAGTCGTTATTTTATACTAATTTTTTTCTCCTTTTTAGGGACAATTATGAGAAATGCCCTCCTCCACCTGAAAAGAGAGCTAGAGGCAATGACGCTATTCCCATGCAACAGCTGGAGATGGCTGGCCCATCCAGAGCCAAAAACATCTGTTCCAGACCAGCCCTGCCTGCCACAGTCCATTCCGATCAGACATCAATGCAGCCTGGCAGAAAATTAAAGAGGGAGTGGATGGCTGCTCACACGCTGGTGAACCCCACTGCTCCAACCCCCCAAGCCAGTGACATCGCTGCCACATCAGCATATCCCACTGACACTGCTGGCCCAGGTGCACAAGAGCGTGAAATCAACACCCCTTCCATCCTCCGATTTGTGTTCCCAGGATCATCCGGCTCTCAAGTGCTGCCATAATTTGAAGATGTAAGTTTTTTTACCTATAGTTTCTACCTAGTTATAAACATATCTAGCTATTTCTTTCAACATTTTTTAGGCCTTTATTTTTACCATTTTTCAACACAGTAAAAGTGTGTCAGAGATGTTAAAAGACATTTTTCGCTATTTTTTTAACCTGATAAAAAATAACAGTCTCCCTTTGAATTGTTTAATTATTTCATGCATTCAACCTGCTGAATTAGGTTAGCGAAGCCAAAAAAGACATTATATTCCGGTCATAATTTTACATAGTAAGTAGCAAAATCTTTGCGATATAAACTGCTTTATTAACGAAAGGTTCATCTTACCTATACAGATACTATAAAAACAACTTTCTATCAGAATGAATTGTGTATCAAGTCCATGTGTTTTGGCTATCAGTTTCAAACCAAGTAAAGACCCCGGTTTTTTCCAAAGCAGATAGAGTATTAATATGAAATTTTTGGGGGGTTGTTTGAATAAAATCAAAACTTACTATGTCATGTTTTAGATTCTAAATATCTTATATTAAGTTGGAAATTGGAACTTTTAGGATATATAGAGTAGGGAACAACGAATTAACCGAATGCTACTACTACTACTACTACTACTACTACTACTACTACTACTAAGCGTGTTTTTAAGTACACGTGAACAATAATCCAATTTTAAAAATAGGGTGATTTATACACTTTGAAACTAAGCTATTTTCTTTTATAGATTGCATTGGTTTCATATTTTTCTCTCCCCCATCATAAGTTGAAGAAGAAGAAGAACCCATTGACGCGTCTACGGAATTTTATACCATTCAGGACAATGAAACATCAACTATCAACGAATGGCATGGTATTGTTAATGATAATTTATTAACTAATGATTGCAATTTAGAACCTAGCATGGCTGAGCAAGGTAATGTAGCTAGTTCAGAGGGGGACTTAGCATTGCTAAGTCAAAATGCTTTGCAAATTTTATGTGATTTTGTCAATGAATTAACTGAGAATCCTTCCCCCAATTATTAAATTAAGATAGTTCTTATTCAAACATATGAAATGACTTTTATAAATTCTCACAGCCCTATTTTTGAACAAAGTGGAGCTGGAGGGGGGATAATATACAAGAGGGGGAGGGTAACAATACTTAATTTACAATACTACCAGAATTCTATCAAACAAATTCGGTATTAAATACAATAGTCGTCTATACCGCAACCTTTGGGGATCCCTTTAATACACTTTTGGGGGGAATTTTATATTTGACCCAATAGATATTGTTAACATAAATGTAGAAAAAATTCGTGCACTCTTAAAAAAACAGATTCAGTTATGGGGGGGGGGGGTAGGGCCTTTATTAAGGTTTCAATTGTTTTAAAGATATTTTATTTGAATAAGGGCAACAGATCATTATGTACACACCGAGATGCTAGTGGTTATCCTCATTTAGAAAATTATAGAACAGTTTTTAGGCAATGGATAGACCACATTATTACACATCTCGAAAATTATAAGTAGAACGGGGGTGGGTCCGTAGTTTTATTTATTGAAAATTTAAGCGTTAATATTTGTAAATTTAAAAAAGATTTTATTTTAAGAGGGGGCATAGGAACACGGGTACAGTTTTAAAATATCATCCAGATTTAGAAGGTTGTCAGGGCGTTCAACGAATCTGTTTTGAAACAGGTCAAAAATGTTTCATGTACGCTTTCCTAATATCAGCATTCAAAGCACTAAGAGAAGAAGCTTCAAAGAAATATTTAGAATACTGGGCTGTACATGGGAAGGAGGGCTCTGATTTTCCCTCTGTAGATTTTACTTGTTTAGAGGGGATATTTCCAGTAACGCTAAGGTCAATAGATATTTTTGAAAGGGCCAATCCCCATTTAAATAGTGGCGTTACTGTGATCCAGTATGAAACTGAATTTGAGGATGGAGCACGTTCTAATAAAAAGGGGGTGTTTTTCCCAGTAAGGGGCCCGTCAATTGAATTGGTGAAGCACTGGGTTTAGTTGTTGTACACACCACCTAGTAAACCCAATGCAATTGGCCATTTTAATCCAATTACAGATATCAGTAGAACTATGGGATGGGTAAGAAAATGGGGATATGTTTCTACTGTCCAACATGCCTGCCTAGATTTCGTAGTGATTTAAAGTTACAGAATCAAATGGAGCATTGCAGACGGTATGGCTACCAATCAGTGGAAACAGTTTTGGCTGACAGGGTTATTTTAGGATTTAAAAATTTTCAAAATACCATCCACCAAAGCAATAAAATAAGTTTAGATTGTGAAGCTAGGCTAGTTGATGTGAACGATCATTGATTTCTGAATCGAATCGAAGAACATCTAGCTATTGTGGTTTCCTATGCCCACGCACAAAGAGAAAACTCTAACACAATGCGTTTGTTAGAAATAGTTGAGACGTTGGATGAGAATGAGTGCCTGATCAAGGCATTGACCAAATTAATTGTCACTGCGAATGGAGCTATTTCTCGTTTGAGAAATACCCATTACCCAATGTTGTTGTCTGCAGAAGATCGTCAGGCGACTAAAAATCTAAAAAATATGCTGGGTTTGTAAGGGGGAATTTTAAGAGGGGGCTAAGGGGAAAGGGACTAGGGTGAAAAGAGGGAGGAAGAGGAAATTCAGGGATAATAATCACTTTTGGCAGGAAATATCATCAGGGAGTAGCAATATTCGAAGCTTACCATATCAATCTTGTAATGTGAATTTCTGCCAGCAGTTTTTTATACCGACTTTCTTTCACAGTTTAAATTACAATTTGGTATTCATTTTACCGGCTTTGGCACGTATGCAGAAGGAAGGAGGGGGAGTAGATATTCCATGGGTAAACAATTCATTTACCTACAATATTATCCCAAAATCAGCTGAGAAGCTGGTGCTTCTTGAGGTGAATGGCAGGCGGAGGATAATGGGCATACGTGCTGGAATCAAATCAGGTTTTTAGATTCATTTAGTTTTTTACCCAAGGCTTTGAGTCAGTTGATTTTAAGTGCAGAAAAGCGAAAATTTTGATAGTTTTCCTGTGCTTAAACAGCGCTTTCCAGACAGTGAAATGTATGACCTACTGACCTCTAAGGGCGTATATGCATATGACTATTACTGTTCTGGCGCATTCTTAAGCGAAGAGAAACTACCTCCAATTGAAGCTTTCCATAATTCACTTACCAATAGTGAATGCACTGCCGAGGAATATGAATTTACCGAGAGGGCATGGGATAAGGGTAATTGTAAAAATGAGTGAGATTATTGTAAATTGGACTTGGCCAGTGACTTTTTAGCTCTATTAGATATTATCTGTAGGAACACGGACCAAATTTCTTCAGAGTTTGGATTAGATTTAGGTTATTATTTTTCCAAACCAAATTTGGTGATGGACTTAATTTTAAAAATTAGTAGGGAGGAAATAGGTTTGATCACTGATGTAGATCAACACCTTTTTGTAGAAAGATCGATGAGAGGGGGGTTTATGTTTTTCATGGAGATCGCGTCTTAACAACAGATCCAAGTGGACAAGACACTGGTGTAAAGTCCACTGCATTTTTCCTTTATATGAACTCGTTATACCCCTCGGCAATGTCTCACTACTCTTTGCCGTTTGGAAACTATAAATGGCTTGAGAATCCTTGTGAGATCCCCGATATTCACACCGTCGAGGACAATGGGCCATAAGGATGGTTCTTTGAAATTGACGGGCCCATACAATTGGAACTTCACGATTCTGTCAAAGATTTTGTATTTCCCTGTGTCAATCAATCAGTGACCAAGGACTCGCTGAGCCCATACAATCGATCATAGGTCAATGATATGGGTATGCACTGGACCCCCTCCAAACAGCAACTGATTGCAGATCTAGACCGTAAACAGAATATCGTTGCTCACCATGTGTTTTTGAGATGGATGGTGAACAATGGTTTTAAGATCACAAAAATACATAGGGTCCTGAAATTAAGTCAGAAACCCTTTTTAAAGACGTTTATCGACACCTTTGTCGATAAACACTCTCAGGCAAAAAGTAAAGTTGAAAAGGAAATGTACAAGCTCTTTAAATTCAGCGTTTGGCAAAATGTATGAAAGCGTACGAAAGAGATCCCGTTGTGACGTCGTAACCTGCCCGCAAAAATGTGCACGAATTATCGCCGACCTCAATTTTACAACATTCACGAGTATAGAGCCGAACATGGTTCTTCTACACAGGAAAAAGAGAAATGTTGTCTTGAACAAGAATATAGCGTGAGGTAGTTCAGTACTGGAAATTTCCAAATAGCTCATGTTGTCTTTTTTTACAATGATGTACAAGGTACAATGGCCAAGGGAGGGGGGATTCAAGTTTATTAAGGATATACAGATTCTCTGCTGTTAAAAGTTAAAGCCGGGGATTTATTAAATGATTTAGAAAAAGGGGTGCACATCAGCTCGCGGATGAATTTCACTAACTGGAATGCATCCCTCTATCCCGAGTTTGTGAAACGTCAAGCTCCCAATCAGCTACTAATGTTAAAATTGGAGACGGGGAGTAATTTAATATACAATGGGGTGTTCCCCGGTCCTAAAGTTTATTGTGTAGAAACCCACGACAAAGAAGTAAAGCAAGCGTGTAAAGGGGTGCCTACACGTTTTGTAAAAAATAATGTCAACATGAGTGTCTACAGAAACTGTGTAGATAGTTGTCTAGCACCAAGAGCACTAGAGTGCTATCAATTTGCTCTCTGCAGCATAAAAACTATACTCTTAGAGTGGAAAAGAATGCCATGTCGTGTATATCTGACAAAGTCTTTGTGCTCAAGAATGGTGTAAATGTACTCCCCCACGGCCACTATCGAATTTCAGACTGGGTTGAATGTGTAGACTATCGCAACCAACTCGGTCTGGATAAATTAACCTAACCTAACCTGATAAATTAACTTAAATGCTCAAATAGTACAACCTAACCTAACCTAACCTGATAAATTAACTTAAATGCTTAAATAGTACAACCTAACCTAATATAACCTGATAAATTAACTTAAATGCACAAATAGTACAACCTAACCTAACCTGCAGCGGCGGCTATTGTATATTGTTTCCACAGCAACCCCGGGGGGGGGGGGTTCCGCCAGCGGCCGGCCTTCAGTCCCGACCCCGACGGGGTGGAGGGTATTCTCATTTTTTAAATTCATAGTGTTCAATTGTGCTATTGTTTGTGTTGTAAGTTGTTTTTTTTATGTCAAGAAGTGAAAAATGTTGTTTTTGTACAAATAGTGCTATTGCTATTGCTATTTGAAGTTGTACAAAAATGTGTGTGCTATTGCTGTTGTACAAATAGTGTGTGGTGTTCTTGCTGTACAAAAAAAGTGTTTTTGTCAATAAATGAAAACTATTTTTGTACAAATAGTGTTGTGGTTGTTAATAAATATTGCTGTTCTTGCTGTAAAAAAGCGTTTTTGTCAATGCATGAAAAATGTTGTTGTTGTACAATAGTGCTGTTGTTAATAAATATTGTTGTTCTTGCTGTACAAAAAAGTGTTTTTGTTAATAAATTAAAAATGCTGTTGTTGTTCTTGTTGAACAAATAGTGTGTACTATTGTTGCTGTAGATAAAAGTGTTGATGTTAATAAATGCTGTTGTTCTTGTTTAACAAATAGTGTGTTCTATTCATGCAGTACAGAAAAGTGTTGATGTTAATAAATGAAAGAAATATTGTTTTTGTTGTTTTTGTACTAGATAGATCTATGGGACGTACATCGATCATATGTATCTATGATCATATGGATAGATCTATGGGACGTACATTGTATGGGGTCACATGGGTCCCTGTCCAATGTTAGCCATCGGGAAGTTAATTGCAGTGAAAATACATTTGATGCTTTTCTAAAGTAATATTAGAGTGAAAAAGAAAAAATTGTGAAGAAGAAATTCAATGTTGGCGATACTGTTCGAATCTATAGGACCGCCAATATTTTTGAAAAGGGCAATTATTTATGGAGCACTGAACTTTTTAAAGTGTCCAAAATCCTAGACACTGAACCCACGACATACCGACTGCGAGACACCAAAGATGATGAGATTCTCGGCAGTTTTTATGAATAAAAACTATAAAAAGTTAGAAAAACTAGTGAAATTTATCAAATTGAAAAGATATTAAAGAGTCGTACTCGCAGGGGCAAGAGACAGTTGCTTGTTCGCTGGCTAGGATACAACTCTGATTTTGATTCTTCGGTTGCAGTTGAAGACATTAACAATGCCCAATGGTTTTTATGTGACTTTATTGTCCAATGTTTCTGATCCTCTCTACAATGACTTAAATAAAACAAGTGATTTTTGGACGAAACTCTTTCCCACCATCCAATTCGACGAGGGCAAGTATGAAGTGGCTCTTGTCGACTGTATTCTAAAAAATACATATGACATCCTGAGAAAAGATCGCAAATATGATATAAAAGATAGAACCTATGATTGGCCGCCACCCTCAGGTGATCAAGAACAAATTCAAAAGATCAATTGGATGAATTATCCACACATTGAATTACCCTACGAAGATCTCATCTGTCTGAATGATTTATGTCGTTCTACGAATAAAAGAATTTCTACTCGTAAAAAAGAAGCCTTTCATTTCATCTATTCAACGGAGCAGGGCAAAATCTACATTAGTTTACCCACGGTTAACGTAAATGTTATTCACAATGATAATCTAAAAGATGTTCATGGCTTTCAACTTAATATAATCAATGGTAAAAGTTCTGGAAACACTCATTTTATTTTCGCTGTCTACCAACCTGCCTTCTTCACGGCCACATATATATTTTTCTACGATGCATCTGTGGAAATAACCAGAGTTGGCAATAGCAATGTTCCCCTCCTACGAGTTCTTGAACGAAAAACCAATCAGGAACATATTCACCACTACAATATAAAGCATCTTCAGTATATCCCCGTAAACACTTCCTATTTGGAACTCTGTCAGTTAACACTAAGAACTGAATGAGGTCATCCCCTGGCAATAACAAAAGGTTTGGATGTGATTACATGCCATTTTCGACCCATTCAACAACAAGATGTCTAATAGAAAAGTGGTATTCATTTTTCCTGATATTGACTGCTATGTTAATACTCTGAAACCAAGACAATTGGGCAATGGAATGGATTATTACAAAGGTGGTTCGTCAATGTCTGGCGATGGTCTTGCCAGTTGGTTTGCTAAGCTGTTTCGCTCTGCACTACCTTTGGCTAGAAAATATATTTTACTAGCTGCGACAGATTTTGCATCCTAAAAACTATGCACATCGGGCTCTGGCAAGGATTTTAAAAAAAGTGCTTCAGAAAATATAGGGTCCAGTGCGCGAACCCTTGGCGAACAATTGAATTATCATCAAGATGGAAAGGGTTTAAAATGGTCCAGTGCTCCACTCATCAGTCTCTACTCAGGTCAGTAAAGAAAGACATCACCCTTGTCAAAGAAAAGAAGGAAAAAGACGACACGTACAGCAAACAGTAGAAGAAGAAGAAGCCCCAGGAAGAGAATTGATAGATCGAAACTAGATTTCTTTTCCTAAGATTTCATATCTACCGCATAAGGATTCCCAACCTTCAATCACTTCATCATTAAATCTATTCAATGCAGAAAAAGTTGATGTGAGTGTAAAACATGGATACTATGAACAGTTTTATCCACAACAACCCCTCTCCGATAATATCCACTTTCAAGTTTATTCCAATAAGACTACTTTATGGACATATTTTCAACATTTATAGATTTACAAATGAAAATCCGGAAATCTGATAATACATTTCAAATTCTTGCCGATGGAATATCCTATGAAAATTGTATATTACATAATTTATTTCGTCAAACCAGTGTCTACATAAATGGCACGCTGGTGAGCACAAGCAATAATCTCTCAAATTATACAAGCTATATGCAGTTCATGCTGATGACACCCAAGTTATACAAGGAATAGAGAGGCACCTCCAATGGATATGAATATATTACTAATAGTGATAGTACAGATGCACTTAAAAATGCTACAACTAGTGAACTACATCTAGTTTGAAAAATATATCATGAAATATTTAATATACCCCAATGGCTACCAGCCAATATTAAAGTGGATATAAAATTGACACTTGCTCCATCCAATTTCATTTTACGAAAAGAACTTGCAGCCAATCCTGATGTAACTCTCTCCATCACCTCAGCAATACTACATGTACGCAAACAACAGGTTATGAGTTCTGTTGCTTTGGAAGTGGAAAAACTGAGAGCCAGTGGAAAGAATATTAAATTACTTGTTCCTCATACAATCACCAATCAACTTCATATTGCCACAGGCTCGCGTACCTTCACCGACTCATCCCTTATCAATGGCAAAATTCCGTCAAAATTAGCCTTGCCATTTGTAAAAAGAGCTAGTGCAATAAGATCGTGGACTGGCTGCCCACATAAATTTGAAATGTTTGGGCTTTCATCTCTTGTCTACAAAGTAAATGGAATCCCACTCTACAATCTATCTTTTGATAAATCCTATGAATAATTGTATGAGTTGAAAAATGCAAACCCTAGATCATGATTCACAAATATTTGAAAACGGTATAATCGAAGAAATGTTGTTTAAAACACATGGTATCATTGCATTAAATTTGTCTGGCAACCAGGATATGAGTATAGTACGAACGGGGAGTGTGCGTTTAGAGTGTACATTGGCCTACCAATTAGCTGAGAGTATTGCACTAATCTCGCTAAATCAATTTGAAACCTATTGGGAAATGACTCCCAACGGCAATGTTTTACTTAATCTTGCACCATGAACACCAGTCAAATAATCAATGTATTTAATATGGACCCCTAAATGTCCCAATAAAGATCTTTTACTCTACCCTCGGACTTTCTTGGAGAAATTCGAGGCGCAAAATATACCTCAATCAC
Organism: Artemia sp. Qi Xiang Cuo; assembly: GCF_049724085.1. Lineage (NCBI taxonomy): Eukaryota > Metazoa > Arthropoda > Branchiopoda > Anostraca > Artemiidae > Artemia > Artemia sp. Qi Xiang Cuo. The sequence continues at coordinate 53,559,961 of NC_142805.1, read as the reverse complement.
TGTTAATAGCAGTCCGTCGACTGTGAATACTGGCCATTGGTTGTGCATCTTTCAAACTATGCAGACGATTGAATTTTTTTGATCTTCTCGGCCTACCCTATACATCCTACACTCCACACATCAGCAACTATATTGAGAGCAGTGGGAAAACTATTATTTAAAATCGGAAGAGAGTGCAGGATCTGACGACCAAAAGCTGTGGTTTCCATGCGCTACTATATTTTGTGTTCAGATGTCGTGGATATACTTACAAGCAGTTTCTCAACATTTATGTAGACAATCCACGTGTGAACGACTTTATGGTGGAAAATATCCTGTCAGACCTGTATAATATTGATTTTAGTGCCCTACGAGTAAATTGCTTAAAAGTGTAGGTGAATATGTTTATTAATAGATGAAAAATGTATGTATATACAACATTGTCTTTATTCTTCACTTTGGATTTCTTCTTCTTCGGTGTATAGGCAACTGTCGTGAACCACAAATGCTGGTAGATCATTTGAATTCACTGTATATTGATCCTGATTGGCTTCAAAGTCAGGGTCACATTTTCTACAGTATAATATAACTTCAATCGTGTCATATCTCTTTGTATAGTCAATGATACTATTTGCATTCATAATATGAAATTCACGTTATTCAATCTGTTTATTTGAAGCAATATCACATACAGTGTTTTCAAATGGTGAATAACATTCGGCAACTGCCAAATAAAAATCACTAGGTTTACAGTCATAATAGGCAGTTTCGTCACAACGATGACGTAGAAACCAAATTGTCTTGTTACCCCAACAGTTGAATCAACATTGAACCTGATTCTTCCTCTCAAAATAATTTAAATCCACGACGATACCAATCTCGTAGAAATAAACTAAAATCACATTTGGGGTTCTTTCCAATCATACCGGGGTAAGTATTCTCCCACTGATCACATTTTTCATAGTGACAATTGGAACGTAGATGTCCTCTAGGGTGAGAGTCACAGATCTCTTCAAGACATGAATTACATCCTTTAATTTGTACTGCATGTCCTCTATATAATTTACAAGGATTGCATAATTTGCACTTTTCATTATAGTCATCAACAATTCTACAATTCTCACATGATGACCAACTGCCAAGAGTGTACATACATAGTGGACATGTATAGAACATTTTTTGGTTTCTGATGTCAACTCTCTCACAGCTAAAAAGAAACTGATCATAGTTCGATAAATTAAGAGGGGAATGGGAGAGGAGTAACTCAGTGACGTTACCTCTTTCGAAGGAGGAGCCATCTACATTGAATCTATGGCAATGTTTTCAAAAATATGTCCACAATATTATTCTGCTTTGTTCCAATTAATATATCAATAAATTGAGTATAAGCATTTGAGCCACATCGTAAAGGGTTCATACAATAGTCCAATGGAGGGAATCAGTTTTAATTATATTGTCAAGTGTTCCCTGTGAGAATATCTTCCGTTGAATGGATAACTCAAGAAAATCGTCATACAGAATCAAATGTCTTTCCATAATCACAAGATTTGATCTAGTTCTCTCTTTCTCGAATTTATTCATTTTTCAATCTTAACACTCTCACTGCTGACTCTAGACTAACCATGAATCGTTCTTCTTCAAGAATATTCTAACAAAAAGAAAGGGACATTTTCGATTTTAAAACAATTTTAATTGTTCGAAATCGAAAACAAAAATAATTACAACAATAATATTACACATTTACAATTAGTGATATAACTTATTGTCCTCGAGATGCTTCACTATTTCATTTAAAGCACTTTGAAGTTTATTCACATGTGCTATATCAACTTTTGCCGCGAAGCATAATTGATCATCCATTTTAAATTTACTCAAATATATCACATATCTTGCATATACTTCATCCCATTCCATACAAATTCGTGATCCTCTCGTGATTTCCACCGCAATGTTTGGTGCTCTTGTATCATTGCTACCAACTCCACTATCAACTTCTAATAGTGTAAACATTCCACTTATTATGACAGATATATCCAAATGAGTAAAGTCAAACTGTTTTAACTCCTTAAATTCTATTCTCACACTAATAACAACTATAGCAAAAATCCTTCCTTATATTCAATGCAATGCTGTCCCGTTAGAACCAATAATTCCCCGTTGATTATTTATTTATTTATTTATTAATCCACATAACGGTAAGCTAAAAAGCTTGTTATTATGCTTGTTAAAATTGTTTAAAAGCTGTTAAAGTTGTTAAAAATTGTTATTAGCTTGTTAAAAAGCCGTTATTGTGCAAATCAATTTCTCAGAAATCCTGTCCCCTCTTGTGGATCAATACACTTAGATTGGCTTATTAAGAGACACGTGATCTTGTCCCGTTAGTGGATCAATACACTTAGAAACATCCCCTGATTGACCTTAAAAGAGACACGTTATCTTGTCCCTTTAGACTCGATTATAGATGGCAGCAGTGGTTCCCCTTCCGGAGTCTATAATGCCTTTCTACTCTTTCAGCCCCCCCCCCCGGGGAATTCGGAATTCGGGGGATTAAGTCATCCTAAAAGACATATTTATCATATATTCGTTCATGCTGAACAAAATGGCTATTTCAAAATTTTGATCAGGTGACTTTGGGAAAAAAGGGCGTGGGAGGGGGCCTAGTTGCCCTCCATTTTTTTGTCACTTAAAAATAGCGCTAGAACTTTTAATTTTCGTTCCAATGAGCCCTCCCACGATATTCTAGGACCACTGGGTCAATACGATCACCCCTGGAAAAAAAACAAACAATCAAATAAACACACATCCGTGATCTTTCTTCTGGCAAAAAATAAAAATTCCACATTTTTGTAGATAGGTGCTTGAAACCTCTACAGTAGGGTTCTCCTATAAGCTGAATATGATGTTGTAATTTCCATTAATGTTCCATAACTTTTAGGGGGTCTTTCCCCCTTTTTTCAAAAATCAGCCAAATTTTCTCAGGCGCGTAACTTTTGATAGGTAAAACTAAACTTGATAAAACTTATATATCAAATCAGCATTAAAATCTAATTTTTTTGTGTATCTATTGATATCAAAATTCCGTTTTTTAGAATTTCGGTAACCATTGAACCGGGTCACTCCTTACTTACACTTCGTTACCACGAACTCTTTGAAAGAATAATTTCCCGTTGGCTCATCACAAAATTCAGTTATATCCGCACTGCTCTTTGTGATTTTTTTTGTTTAACAAAACCCTTTTCTATCACCTTGGTCTTAAAATTCCATCGTTAAGGTAAAAGAATGAGAATAACTTTCCTATCCATGTCACAAAGTGGAGTGCTATCGTCAGACAGAAGAAATATTTGAAATGAGCTGTCAGTGATAGCTCATTTTGGGTTGCCACCAGCTCAAAAATAAAATCCCAATTATTCTTTAAAATAAATCCCGAAATTTTGAAAAAAAAATCCCAGAACACGGTTTTTAGGTTATACAGCACAGGGCTGCAAAGTGATGACGTAAAAATCAAGGCACGTAATCCAAAGACCGGTGAAACGGGATTTTTACTTGGAACTAACAAATGATTGGCAATATTCCTAGTACTATTTCGACTTGAAAACGTTCTGGTGGATTAGTAGGAACTACGATAAATCTTTTAGAACAAAACAATTCGCCAAAGTTCCGAGAAAACGTGTCGACACATCCACGTTCCATCGTTATTTGAATTTCCCACCCAAGAATTGACGTTACGCTTCACAGCCATATAGCGAGTCCAGACTATCCGTTTTCTGGAAAAAACGGGACGGAAATGTGGAAAAAGGAATAGTCATCCAGACTTGGCATTTTTTTTGAAAAAATTGGTGGGTTTTTTTCTAAGAATACCTGTACAAATATATTAGCCATCCTTATCAAATCTGTTTTTCTGAGCCAAAACCTATAGAAAACAAATTTAGAACCTCAGTTAGACAATTTATCTTTTTTTTATTCAAAATTATCTTGGACAATTAGTTTTTTAACACTTATTGTGTCTAATCGTCTCCTTCTTCTGGCATTTTTTCCAGAAAAGCTGTCCACACCACCACTTCCGTCCCATTTTTCCATTTTTCTAACCCTCTGTTTTTCCTACCCAGAAGACGTCAAATTCCGATATGCAAAAGTCAAATCCCGAACGAAAGTTTTGTTGCCTCAGTGTAATAGCACAAATCAAGAGGAAGCAAACAAAAACAGAGATTATTTGTGATACCGTACAGAAAAAAAAATAGTAGACTATCAGCCAAAATCGTTGAAAATCTCTTTTTGCTAAATAAAAAAATCCTGGTTTATAGCAAAACTTCCGGTTTTTAGCAAATAAAATCAGTTTTTTTTATAAGAAAATCCCGGACCACAAAAAAAAATCCCGGAAAACCGGGATTAATATCAGATGGTAGAAGCCTGTCACTCAACACAAGTCGGAGCAGAAACACAACTAGCTCAGAGCAGAGGAGATTTTAAGGGGCCAGACACTCTTTTTTGGAAAAATCCATATCTGCTTAAGCAGTAGCTCAAAGACTTAAAAATTTTGAATTCAATTTAGTTCTCAAATAAAGTTTTTTCTCAACAAATTCATAATCCTTTTTAATTTGCATAAGGAAAAAGGCGGGTGATGGTCCTGCTTTGACTGATAATGCCCTATATAACGTTTTTATTAAGTGAAGGACATTTCCGTATATTTTTCATACAATTTAATTCGTTCCCCTTTGTTAAAGCTTTTTGTGAGTTTCTTATTTACAAAACCCTTTTTTTATCTCCCTGGTCTTAACATTCCATTTTTAAGGTCAAAGAATGAGAACAAGACTCCTATCCATATCAAAAAGTGGAGTGTAGGCAGATGAGACATTTTAAACGAGCTCTCACTCGCCACAAGTCAGAGCAAAAACACAATTAGCTCAGAGCAGAGGAGATTTCAAGGGATCAGACATTCTTTTGGGACTAATCCATATTTGTTTGAGTAGTAGCTCATTTGAAAGCCCTTTTTATCTGATTCATGATATATACGTTTTACCACATTTAAAAGTCTTGGATTTATTTAGTTCCCAAATAAACTTTACTATGAAAAATTCAAAATCCTTTGTGAAATTTGTATTAGGAAAAAAGCGGGGGATGGGCCTACTTTGGCTGATTATGCCCTATATATCGTTTTTATTAAGTGACTGAAACTGTTCCTCAAGTAATTGATTCTTGGCGTGTCCTCCTTTTAGATAATTGGCCTGAGCTGTGTGCCTTCGTGTTTACCTTGGTAGCTGGACAAAGGGGGGCACAATTATATTCTTTAATTGGATCTTTAGCTTTTGCCTTTGTCTTTTGTCGTTATGAAATACATGTCAGCATATGAAATTTACATGAAATACATATCAATACACATTCTAACACCATCTAGCGCGAGTAAAACTATTGTTTGGTTGACTTACTTATTCTTTGTAGTTTGTTTACTGTGCTCAATTTATACAAGGTTGATACCTTTTTGATTAGCTACTATACCCTGTTACTCTTTGGAGTTGTATTGGTCTTTTCTTACTACCTTCAAGTACTGTTGTAAATTTTCTTTTTGATTTGTTCATCAAAGACATTTATATTGCTACTTTTCATCGCCATCTATATCTTGCAGCGTCAACAGTGTCGTGCAGATTCTTTGACCTGCAAGCAGAGGAGGGGAGGGAGCCGCGAGCACAGTAGATACCCGTCGGTTTTTAATTAGCCCTGAATTGCAAAGAATAGATGAGCAGATCTCAACGCTTCCCTTGTTCCCGGCTATCTGTACAGATACTTTGAGGTCACACATTCCAACATTTTTTCTGACTATTTTTTATGAACTAAGTTTTGGATAATGGATGTAACTAATTGATTTGGAATTGCGCAAAAAAAAATTTTTTCTCTACATGTGTGTCAAGTATTGAATTTTCTGGGTCTGTAAAGGACAAACAGGAAGGATGAGTTGGTTTTTAGTGTCTATGACACGTGTAAAATTACACAAGATGACAAATGACTCTGAACAGCAAAAGAAAAAGGCAGGGAACAAGACACAGCGAAAATAATTTTGAATGGCAAACAAAAATGTGACTTAAACTAGACACTTATATAATAACTACTATTTCGTAATTTTTGATATTCAGAAGGCATAGACATTAGAACAATCCTGGTTGGTACTGAATTATCCAACATCACAATTAAAGCTGAAATATGAAGACCGGATAAAAGCTGGGCAACAAATTTTCTTGAATTTATGATGTCATGCGAAATTATAAAGGATGTTAAATGAATCCAAACATCTAAAGCAAAAGGAACGAAAAAATGTCTGAGGTAATCATGCAGGAAAATCAAGCACATCAAGATTTGCGGCAAGAAGACAAAAATCATCATAAAAATTTCCAAATGAAGATAATGAACAAATAAATCTACGGTTAAGAATAAGCGACAGGGATGGTGACATTGAATCGTAAGGAAATCTACGATTAGAATAGAAGCGACAGTGCTAATAACGAGGAGACCCTGGCAATAAAAATCCTATAAAATGGATGATTCTTTGATGCATTAACAGGAAGATTCTTTGATGCATTTGTGCCATCCTAGCCAAGGGGATTGGTGCGCTGGATTTAGGATCCTTTGTCCTAGAGGACGAAGGTTCGAATCCTAGTGTACTCAATTATTTGGTTTGGGATGGGGGTTAGTGGCGCTACTCTGTAAGCTCAGCTGGAGTCAACCCAGCTTTAAATGGATACCCGGAGGAATCTGGGGAAGGTAAACAGGAAGGGTGTGCGAAAGCACAGGATGGATGGCCCCAAACCCCTCATTGCACTTCCTGGCTGAAGGGCTAAAAAATGGAGATCAGCACCGCCGGTAGGGACTGTAAAGTCCAATGCCGTATTCTTACTTTTACCTTATTAACAGGAAGAAGGAAAAATTCATGCAAAAATGTCTCAATTCGACTTAAATTTCGGATTTTAGAGTTCATGATTTACAACTAAAGAAAAATATGATGAACATGCTAATTTGTAACCAGATAATCAAATATATACAAGCCTGCCACTTTCCAAGTGCCGAGGCCTGGGCGAAGCCCGGGTTCCCAGTACTATTACTACATAAAATAGAAAATTGCTTGTTTAAACATCAGAGTCATACAAAATCACGTCTAATATCGCATGACATCATAGATACCGAAAAACTTCTTTCCAAGCTTTCCCCAGTCGTTATATTTGCCCTTTAACAGCTTGTTGTATAATTCAGTAGCAAGAAGGAATGTTCCAGTACCTATTTCCTACATGTGAAAAAACATGATTTTTCAAAAAGAAATGCTAGTGGATAAAAGTGGACGAAAGGTCTTAAAACACTGGGAAAGAGTTCACTTAAATTGTAGTTTAAAGCCCTACTGATATTTTTGAGGTGCACAAGAGATATGCACAGTCGCAAGTGTCTATTAATGTTATAGTGGAGGAAAAATACGGTTTGACCTCAGGGAAATTGCAACAGAATTTTTTTACACAAAAATGTTCAGAAAAATCAGCTTAATCACACAAAAAAAATTCCCCTGAATCCCCCTTGCACAACTACCCAAAATCTCCCTTGAAGGGGTAAAATAAGGGGGGAAATCGGAATTTCTATTTGGACGTATTTTTGGGTTTAAGTGGTCGTTTTCTATGAAATCAAGCACGAAGAATCCAATTCCGATATCATAAATCAAGTTTTCCATACCCCAGTATCAATTATCACTTCACGGAACGGGGATGGGGGGGGGGGTAAAGTACGCAGATCATTATTTGCCAGATTCCTGAGGCTAAAAGATCATTTTATATCAAATAAAGTACCGTATTGCCAAAAATGAGGTCAAAAAGCAGGTTTTTTTTACTATTTACCTCATTTCCATCTCTAAAGGGCCTGTAATATGAGAGGTTGCTGAGTATAATATCTTGAAAAACCACTTCTTTAATCGAGATCAGAACTTCAGATCCATCAGTTATAAAAAAAAACGTTTTGAACTCAGGTAAATTAATCACAAGAACATTTTGATTTTAAAGCAAACCTAAAGCTAATTCTTCTTCCTGCTCGTATTCATTATCGTCCTCATCCTGTCATGCTGCAGCGCTAGTGCATAACGCCCCTTTACACTCCCCGCAGGCAAAGCTGCAGAGCATACCATTCCAACGGCAGCTGCATCTGAGCGACCCGCACCTGCTGGTGCCCATGCACCGCAGCATCTTCAGTAGGTTCTCCGGTGCTGGTGAAGAATCTGTCATATTGGGATACATATTCCGTGACGAAGAGAAGCGCCAATCCCACTCTTCGGGCTTTAGCGAATTTGACGTGTCTTGCCACTTCATTATTTGAAAATAGCACCTGTAAAAGTGATACTTTGCGGCAGCCAAAGTCAATGGAAGCCACTCTGTCTGAACAAAAGCATTTGCACTTGCAACCCACATTGTAAATGCTCGCACCCGGAAATCTTCAGGGTCTTCTCATTGCTTTTCCCTTTGTATTTGCGGAGCAAAGCTTTCTCTCCAGCTTTGGCAATCTTCTGGTGGTTAAATCCTGGTGTCAAGAAGATCTTGCAAGCATCCTTAAGAATCCCATCTTTAAGTGACAAGGAAACCACTGCTGGTTTCCTTACGCCGTGAAATCTTGATGTTGAATCGCAGCCAGACATTGCGTGGCAGACGAGTAGATTTTCTGCTGCTTCGGTTCCTAGTTTGTTCTTGATCCTTTTTATGTCGTACACTCGTCCGTTGTTTCCTTTTGTGTCTATCTGCATAAAGATATCACATGCATCAAGCTTGGCATGGTACAGCAGAAGGACTAATAGGTCGGTATCATTCCCAATCAAAGTGGTCGATGAAGTTTCAGCGCAACTGACTTCAGTTTGTACATCTAAGACATTGGCATCATCTTGAGCATGTAGGACTGTATATCCTGAGTTTGCCAGCCTCTCAGTCAGTAGGTCAATGAAACGTTGTTTATTTTTGGGATTTCTCAGAAATTCCTCCTTACTTTTGACGATCTTCATGTTAGGAGACAATTCAATCGTTGCACACGGCCAACCTTTGGTTCTCTTCAGCTGTGTGCAATTTTTCGTCGTCGATGTATCAGTGTCGGAGTCAAAAACTACCGCTGCCTGGCCGAAATGTCTTGTTATATAATCTACTTAAGATCCTGCCACCACAGAATATGTGGATCCGGCAGTCCACGGGATCTTCTGGACTAGCCAGCCTCCGTCCAAAACTCTCTGGGGGGATGGCAATGTCATTGGACCCTCAAGTCCCTCAATTTTCATCAGTGCATTTGTTAGAGAGGCTTTGTCGGCTGTCCTCATCACCTCGAACGAACTAAAGAGCGATGGTGGAAAAGTACAGAGCTCGGAAGACAGAACCTCATTCAAGTCAGAATCACTGGTACTAGCCACTGCAGCTAGACGTTGAAAGATTAGAGCAGGGTTGACCATTACCCTCTTGCTATCTATCACCACAGATGACTTCTCAGCCATATTTATAGCTTTCTCCTTTCTCCTTAAAACATATTTGTCAATGTCTTTCAAGTTCCAAGTTCAATATGGGTTTTAATTCAAAAATAAATATAAAAATATACTTAACTCAATTCCTTGCGCATTGATGCACGTTTAGGCCCGTAATAATTGCACACTCTAAATACAGCATGGCCTCCTGTCCTCTCCAATTTCCACCCCGAACCACCATCAAATAACAATAAATTTAACAAAACTTCTCCTCCGCTTACATTTCTTGAAGTATCAAACTAAAATATAATAAATAATAATAATATCAAAATTCTAAACATAATAATAATAAAATAAATCTAGTAAATAAATTTTTAATCTTTATATATTTTTTTACATTCTTTTTAAAGAAGCCGAGAGACCTATATGACTTCAGCTCTTGCGGAAGTGCATTCCACTCTCTAGCACACGCAATTCTAGGAGAAAATTCCGACCTAGCTGTTGGTGTCAGGGGTATATAAATGACTGATGAAGATTATGTATTTAAACTATGGATTTGCGTTGCTAGTATGAATAAGCCTTTAAATGGTGATGGGAGTGTTCCTGAAAAATATTTAAAACAAAAAATGGTGCAAGGTAGTCTGTAAAGTAATGCCATTGATATTCTGTTTGGTGCTGGGCCTAAAATTTGAAGTGCTTTGTTGTGAAGTGAGTTAAGTCTCTTTAAGTGTGTCTTGAAATTAGATTGCCAAACTGTAGAACAATATTGAACTTGAGGCATGATAACTGCATTGTAAATCAGGATCAGTATTTTTTAAGGGAAATGGTGACTGAATTTTCTCAGGATTCCAAGGTTCCTTGAAAGCTTCGTCTCGACACTTGCTATGTGGTGTCTGAACGAGAGGTTTTCGTCGATTAAAATCCCTAGGTATCGAACGTGTCCTTTTTCTGGTCTCTTCATAAGTCCAAGAGAGGGTTCAATACCAATCACATCAGGAGCCAGGAATCTATGCGTGAAAAAATAAAACACTCGATTTGTCAATGTTGATGACTAGACGATTTGCGTCCATCCACAGGTACGTTTCTTCAAGAATGTCTTGTAGCTTTGATTTGAGAGACTTGATGTTCCATTCAGAGCTTACCATAAGTGAGTCATCCGCAAATGCCGTTAGTTCGTCCTCGGCTTCTACTATAGACCCCGGCGTCGTTTGTGGGTGACATAGTTTGCAGCAATAAGGGCTACCACTTGAAGGAGTCAGTACTTGCTGAAGATCATTTACGTGAACAAGAAACAATACCAGTCCCAATTTAGAGTCCTGTGGCACCCCGCAGTTAACTACGACATCATTTGTATGGTCTTTTCCTGTGTAAATTCGACGATTTTCCAGGTAAGACTTAAACCAATATAGGACTTGGCCACGAACTCCAAAATAATACAGCTTTCCTAGTAGCATTTCCTGGTGAATGCTATCAAACGCTTTGTTCATATCTAAAAGCACAGCTGCAGGTAAAGCACCCGAATCTAGGATTCTGTTTACGAATAAACTTAGTGAATTAAGGGCCTCTTCGGTTGAATGGCCAGCTCTAAACCCTAATTGGTGGCCGATAAAGAAACATTTGGCCTCTAAATATTGGTAAAGCTGGTTTTCCATTGGCGTTTCAAATACTTTCGAGAAAACTGATAAGATTGAGATTGGTCTATAATTTTCTGTGTCTGTATGACATCCACCTTTGTGAAAAGGTATTATCTTTGCCTTTTTTAACATTTCAGGAACGAACCCTTTATATAATTAAAGATTTACAAGGTAAGCTAGAGGCTCAGCCATGGTCGTCACTACTGTTTTCAGTGCCTTTGTGTGGACCAGATCGAAACCTGAAGAAGAAGAGCCCTTCGAATTTTTTAAGAGTAATTCGAGCTCACCTGGTGTTACAGGACTCACTGCCATTGATTTCATACACTTTGGGCCAAAGTATTCTTTGAATGATTTAGCTGGTGTCCCGACGGAATTTCCTGTGGTCTTGCCGATATTTGCGAAAAATGTATATAGCGATGCAACAACCTGTGTAGGTTTGGTACTTTCTTCATCATTCGCGACCAATTTCGTTCGTAATGTTGAAGACTTAGTGGTTGGCCTTAGTACCGAGTTGATAATTTGCCTAACTTTTCGAACATCCCTCCTGCTTTCCGTCAAGTTTTGGTGCAGGTAGCCACGCTTTGCTCTTCGCAACACAGTCCGAAAGACTTTCATGTGTTGCTCATACTCCTCTAGCCGCACTAAGCTCGGAAAGCGTCTAAACTCTTCCCAAAGGTGGTTTTTCCTATTCACACAGGCCAGAAGACCATCCGTCATCCAGGGGCTAATAGGCTGGTCTTTTTGTCGGTTATTAGTTCTCGGGTTTCTCACGCAACATCTACTATATACATCCAAGAACATCAAGTGAAATACCCAAATGCTTTGTTTAAATCTTGAATCTCCATTACGTTATCCAAGTTTAATTGCTCTAGTTCCTATTTTAAATTCTTCAAGTTTTCCTCTGTTAAACGTATAATCGGTAACAGGGGGTTGATTCGTGACCTTATCTTAGCTGGTTCTGAAAAGGCGAGTGTTTGCATGAATGGGAAAGTGGTCTGAACTAGTCTGATGGATTTTGCTTCCATATCTTTCAGAATCGTTTCTCCCACAGATTTGGCATCGTCTGCGTTTACAGATGATGAAGTGCGGACACCAGTAACCGCGTTCAACAGCTGTGATTCCTGTCTGAATCGTTCTAGGAGCTCAATGTATCGAACTCTCTTTTCGATATCTGCCATGTCTCTAGCTCTCCTCGAAGATACCGCTTCTGCGTGATTTTCAATAGTCAACTCCGCGAGACCAGTCAATTTCTGTACACGTTCGTTAAATAGAACCAAAGAAGGCATAGCAGATGTCCAAATTGTCCGCTGTAATTCATTCATGCCTCTACCTCTGGTGAGACCGCCACTCCTTTTCATACTTCTCATGAACTTCTGTTCGATCACCAAATCAGAAGAAAGTGCTGCCCAGTTGTTGTCAGTTCTTCGGATGAACAGGTACTCCTGTAACGTTCTGTACTGCTCTGGGTTGTCTTTCTTCAACTGAAACATCAACTGCACGAACAAGCAAGTAGACTTCATGCAAAGATTGTGGCCGGAAGCATCAAAGTAAGGAAGCATTTCCAACAACGACTGTAGATAAAGCTCATGGTTGCCGTTTCGTTCAGCTGTCAGGTTCTTTCTCAGGATTCCAAGCAGGTCCAGATACTGAAACCAAAGACAGGTAGTTTTGGACTCGGACAATCATTCTTTTGCACTTTGAACTAATTCATAGATAAGCGCTGCTGCTTCCGACACCTGCACTTCGTCTATGGCATCTCCCTCAAGGAGCAACTCGTACGCCTGTTTTGCCTTTTCCTGGGGCTGAGGTAGCATGTCATTGCCATCAAATGCTCTGTTACCCAGTTCTGATGATGAAAGGTCCGAATAAAGGGATACCTCCAACAGACCATGGCCTCGCACTGCACGAGAGACAGCTTTGCCTTGTAATATACTACGCCCAGTGTTAGGTGCATATACTTGACTTAGGATTTCCAAAAGTCTCGAGTCAGCCATAAGAAATCCAATGGCTCGTAGGAAACTGATACGTGTGTGAAATCTACCCAGGACAACAATAGTATTTCTTAAAACAATTGTGGCAGGCTCTGCATCGAAAATAAACTTCGCCATCCAGTAAAGTGATTGGTCAAAGGTAATGACTAGAGTTTTTCCAGCTCGATTAGGGCGCTCGTTAGCATGCATAAGTGTAGAATAAACAAAGTAAATATCGCGTGGGTTGTGGTTAATCATTGGCAAAAAAACAATATTCGATTTTCCTGGATGAGGTAGCTTTTTGGTGTATTGACCACATAAAGGCCGACCAGCTCATGTATGAACTTTTGAAAAAGCCTGAGATGCGCCAGATCGTTTCAACTTCCCAAGCATTGTCATAAGTGTCACCATTTTTTGTCAAGCAAACAAAAGTCCTTGGTTGTGACTTGGCGGGTTTTTGGTAAGTGTAAAATGGCACGGTGCCGATTGACTTCATCTCATCTCCACTTACTTATTTTTTTGGCACTGAAAGCTCCGTTACCGGCAACTCAGGTAAAAGCATTTCAATAAGACCCATTCCATGAAAGGTATTCAGGCCGTCGATAGTAGCAATATCATAATCGACGTTGTCTCCTACATACTGAAAAAAATGTTCTTTCTCTCTCGACTCTTCCAACAACGTTTGATTTAATACTGCAAATCTCTCAAATGTTTTACCTCTGAGTACGAAAAGCAGAAGCCGAGATTGTGCAGTGTGTCAATAAAAAATCGTGATGAAAAATGGTGATGCAGCTGAGAAGCCAGTCCTATTTGTACAGGAGACATTAAAACCCATGGTCTGCATGCCTGCATTATAGCCTATACGATAGAAGATATTAGACGAGGCGTGTCGACACCTATCGATGAAATTAGTAGACAAAGAGATGGGCACAAGAAGTTCAAACACTTCTCTACTGACGATAGTTCGTTAAGAAATTCGCAGGAATCCTTCCTTGTCGTAATGGATTTGATTTCACTTATTATTATTCTTCCAACGACTTTGATGAGCTTATCCTTTTCTCCGTTTTCACTATCTGCTTTCACCTCTTCATGATATTCTCGTAATATCTTGTCAACCCTATCTCTAAAGGATACGAGTGTCTCTTTCCCGTTTGAATCGGACACAACCACTCTTTCGCCATACTCACTGACTAGCAAATCCTTGGCTTGAATCCTTGGCTTGAAAGCTGTAGGCCAAACTATCACAGTCAGTTTCAGAGAAGATATGAGCCATTTTTCTTAAAATGATCGTCAGAGGTACAGTTTCTTCACTATTGGCATAACACCAAAGCGCTTCTTCGAGAGCGGCTTTCCTTGCACTATCGCACGGTCTTCCCTTCCGTTTCTTTGGTGGAGGTACGTCACTCACTTCTTCTTGACCACATAATTTTTGGGGAATCTCTTTTCCTGTCCAAATAATCCAGCAGCCTCTTGATTTCAAGTTTTACCACACACACCCCCCCACCCTCTGGTCTTTATGGGTGGAAATTGCACTAAGGTACTGAAAACTTAAAATATGAATTTATATTTGGATTCAGCATGCTTGATTTAAACAGGAAACAACTATTGAAACTCCAAAATATGTATAACCACAAAATCGATTTTCCCCGTCATTTTCACCCTTCAAGGGTGAATTTGGGATACTGGTGCAGGGGGGATTCGAGGGGATTCTTGTGTGTGATTAAGCTAATTTTTCTGAACACTTTGGTGTAAAAAAAAAAAATCTGTTGCAATTTCCCCGAGGTTTGACCATTTTTTCCGTATCTTTCCTCCACTATTATTTTGTATAAGATATTGGCTTTGTTACTGGATAAACACAAATCTACTACTACTACTACTAACAACTCACCACAGCGCCAAGCCACCTGAGGCCAAAACAGCTACGCACGTTCCTCCTCCATCCCAATCTATTCAAAGCCTCCCTTTTTACACCCGCCCAAGAAGTTCCCATTTCCTTTAAATCTTTCTTTAAGACGTCCTCCCACCCCAGACGGGGACGACCTGCTTTCCGTTTAGCCCAAGATGGTTGGCCGAAAAGAAAAATCTTCGGCAATCTGTCATCCTTCATCCGCACAACGTAACCTAACCAATTCAACCTTTCTTTCATTATAGCCCTAGAGAGCGGTATTGAACCACATTTTTCGTATAGTCTATTGTTTGAAATACGGTCAGTCAGCCGGGTACCCAGAACAATCCTTAAGCAATTTCTCTGGAAAAAATCTAGTAAATCTTCATCTGCTTTTTGGAGCGTCCATGCTTCAGAGCAATATTTGACCACTGTCATCACTGTAGCTTAATCTTGGTTTGCAGACTTATCTTCCTATTCTTCCAAACTTTTTATAACTGTGAAAAAACACCCTGAGCCTTGGCTATTCTATTTTTAACATCTTCACTGCTCCCACCATTTTTACTAATAATACTACCAAGGTAAGTGAAGCTTCCCACCTGATCAATCTTTTCATTACCCAACGTCACCTTTTCATCTTCACTTATTCCTATCCTTAGTGACTTAGTCTTCCCAACATTAATTGTCAAACCAATTCTAGCACCCTGAACTCGCAAAACCTCTAAAACTTCATTCATTTTTCTTACACTTTCATCTAGGATGATTAAATCATCAGCATAATCCAAGTCCAGGAGACTTTTTCCTCTCCATTTGATTCCGCGGTCTCCCATTGCCTTTCCTGTGCTCCTTAAAACAAAGCCCATCAAAATAATCCATATAAAGGGGGATAGCACACAACCCTGCTTAACTCCTGATCTAATAGAAAATCAGTTGCTAACCTCATTTCCTACCTTAACCGCAGCAGTGTTATTCTCGTACATAGCATTAATCACTTTAATATATTTGTCTGGTATACCGTACAAGGATAAAACCTTTACTAAATCTCTTCTATCATTAGAGTCGAACGCTTGCTCATAATCTATAAACCTGACGACCAAAGGTATTTGAAAACTCAGGTACTTGTCAATAATTAACCCAAGAGTAAAAATTCGGTCGAGACGTCCTCTATTCTATCGAAAATTACCATGTTCTTCTCTTAGATATTTGTCTGTGGAATACTTAGTTCTTTAATTAACCATATTACTAAGTGATTTACTATCTACAGAGACCAGACTAATGACTCGATAATTACCACACTCGCTTTCATCACCTTTCTTATAAAGTGGCTTAATTAAGGTTTCCTAAGATAGTTAGGTACTTCCCCTTTTTTAAATATCATATTCATAATCTTCAGTAACTTGTTTCTAACCTCAGAGCAACCATATCTAAGAAACTCATTTACCACCCTATCAGCATCTGGAGCCTTGTTATTCTTTAATTCTTTTAGTACTGTTGCTAATTCCTCCTCACAAAACAAATCTTCCTTTACATCCAAGGTATCACAAACTTTTTCATTTTCCTCTATATCTTTTCCTTCAACTCTATCTTGGTTAAGCAAGGTGTCAAAATGTTCGGTCCATCTCTCTTTAGTTTTTTCCTTATCGCTAATTGCGACCCCATTCCTATTTTTAACTGGGACAAGTCCGGATTGACTTCTCCCTCTCAATTTGTTAACGTGCCATTACAACATTTTACTATTATGCCGTCTAGCTGCATCTTCCAGATCCTTGGCAATTTTATCCATGGCCTCCACTTCACACCTCCTTACTTCATATTTTAATGCTTTCTCCACTTTCTTTACATTTCTTTTGTTTTTATACAATCTATCACTCAGATAATTCTCGTACAAGTCCTTTCTCCTTTCTATTAACCATAAAGCTTTTTCACTAATATTCTTAGCTGCAGTTCTAGCTTTCCTCCCTAATACACCTTCCGCTAGTTCACAAATTATTTTTCTAAAATTATTCCAACCATCTTCCGCATAATCAAATTTTAAACTCTAAAGTTTAGCATTCAACTGTTCTTGGAGAGTCTCTCTCAAATACACATCCTGGAGTCTACCAAAATTATAACTTCCCGGGAGTTAGTTACCCTTCCGATATTCCAGCTTTAAATTAACCCTTGACACTACTAGATGGTGAACTTTACTTTTAACATCAATAAAAGCACCCCTATATACCCCAGTATCTTGTATTGATCCTGCCAGTCTTTGGTTTACTAAAATATAATCAATAAGGTTTGCTGTCTTACGATCAAGTGAATACCATGTTAACTTATGAGTAATTTTATGACCTAACACTGTATTGGTTATAACTAGATTGTTATACCTACAAAATTGCAAAAGTCTGTATCCATTACTCTTTTTTTTTCCTACACCAAATTTACCTAGGCTGGGATACCATCTATCCCTATTTCTACCAACCTGGGCGTTAAAATCTCCCAGTAATAACATCACATTTCAACCTGGGACCTTGTCTATTTGCTCTTGTAACTGTAAGTAAAATTCATCTGAAGGGGCGTATATAACTGATACCCTGATCTTTCTAGTCATAAAATGAACAATTCGTATTCTATTATTAATACCTTCCCAGCCTAAACAAGACTTAGCAGCTTCCTTATTCATCATCAGCCCTACTCCCTGTCTATGTACCCCATCCTTCCTGACTGAGTAAACAAATTCTATATCACCTAATTTCATGCTTCCTACCCCTGGGATATGAGTTTCTGAAACTCCTAATAAATCCAGTTCGAAGCATCTGAATTCGTCACCTTAAATGTCGTTACGATAGTCATTTTTTAATGTCGTAACATTCCAAGTTCCAACTTTCATGTTCTTTAAATCATTGAAATTATTTTCGCCTCAGGAAAAGCAATGATCCCGGATACCAGTGCAGGACGGGGATCACATATCTTCTCAAGTCTACACCGAAGTGCTTAAGCCGGCTTAGAATTGGACAGCAAGAAGTCCCTGGGACCTCCATGAATGGAGGCGTTTTGCAATCCTGGGCCCATCTTGGTCACAACATGGTTTTCAGCACTTGGCGATGCTCTTCTATCAACAAGAGTCGAAATCTTGCACAGACAGTCTCAAGCCTATTACCACCAACTCATTATATAGTCATACTTACAAATATTATGCTACTACGGGGAGGCAACCCATAATAGATAAATTAGCTAGGAAGAGGTTTTTCAGCCCAAAGACGCCCATCAAAACACACCAAGATTTATCAAATAAAAGAAAATGACCGGACACGCATCACTGAACAGTCGTCTTAGCAAAAAATAATAATAATAATAAGAAAAGATTTTGCATTTAACCATATAAGACTTTGAAATATCTGGAGTAGGATTCAATAAGCATAATGAGTATAATGCTTCCGTTAAATTTACGATCACCCTCCTCTTTGAAGCATAGTTTTTTTTCAGAATTAGTGTTTTATTTAAGCATTATGTTTAGGTAATCACAAAAAGCACGTAAATATAGCAATATCCTTTCAAATGTGCTATTAAATAGCTCTCTGTGAGGCTCCAATGCCCGGCTAGCAGTGGAGAAAAAAAAGAAATAAAAAAGACGAGATATCACAAAAAGTACATAAATATAGCAATATCCTTTCAAATGTGCTATTAAATAGCTCTCTGTGACACTCCGATGCCCCGCTAGCAGTAGAGAAAAAAAAAGAAATAAAAAAAGACGAAATATCACAACACGCACGTAAATATAGCAATATCCTTTCAAAAGTGCTATTAAATAGCTCTCTGTGACGCTCCGATGCCCCGCTAGAAGTGGAGAAAAAAAGAAATAAAAAAGACGAGACATCACAAAAAGCACGTAATATAGCAATATCCTTTCAAATGTGCTATTGAATAGCTCTCTGTGACGCTCCGATGCACCGGTAGCAGTGGAGAAAAAAAAGAAAGAAAAGAAACGAGACTTCAGTGCCACCCATGTGAAAAAGTTACTATGCTTTTTCTTCAAGCTAGGCGACTAAATATTTCCCGTGCTTGTTTATCAGCCCTGGTAATTCTAATAGTGTACTTTTTGTTTTGATCCGACGCCATTTTTAGGGGGTTTCTGGCCTTTTTTTAACTTTCGGAATTTTATTTTGAAATTAAGACGAATCTAGACAATATATACTATTCCTGAATTAGGTACAAATGATAATTTTTCCACACTAGCAGTTTTTATTAAAACACGGTTTTTAAGGTTTGGTTACTATGGCCTGCGGTTCGTTCTTTAATAGGTAGCAGTTACGGTGATATCTTTGCTTTTTCTAAAATAATTTTTTAACTTGTTAACTTCTGATGAGTAGCCAACAGCTTTATTTTTATTTTACTCATTTTAAATTATCATAACAATAAAATTACTATTGTCTATATATAGCTGACAAAAATTTAGTTTTTAGGGTTCTATTTACTATTGTTACGTATATATATTTCTAAATTATTACTTATAGTTCGCGAGAAATCATTTGATTCGCTAGAAATCATTTTAAGCAATCATTTTATATATCGAGATAAGAAATCATGTTGAATCCCTTGGAAATACTAAAAGGTTAAAATAAAAAGAAAGACGGTTTGCCACTACAATCAAAGAGAGAAAATATTTCTCTTTTACTAGAAGTTAATATAAAGAAATATAATTTTCTTTAACTTTTCCTTCAATTAAGGGAAATTGTTTGAAAATACGGCTTAGCATCAAAATTTCGCAATTTGTTGAATTAGGCTACTAATGATGAGCGTAGTGGGGAAGCTTCTCTAATATCAAGTAGAACAAGATCACAGCCAATCAGAGGGCTACAATCCGACACGTACAAGACCATACCCTCTTTATAAACCAATCACAGAGCTAGAAATACTGCCGTGTGTTGCATCTAAAGACTCCCTGGAATTTCAGCATTGAATTTTGCGTAATGTTATGACAGAATTCCACCTCGTGAAAATTCCTTGATAACATAATATAATTAATTTCCAGGCATGATGATGTGTAATTGATACAGACATGAATTACGTTGAACTTATAGAGCTTCGATTGTGTAAGAATTCATGACAGAAAAATCAATAGGCTTCATGGGAATTTAAAATGTATCTCTGCACAGTTGCCAGAACAAAGGAAACGTCAGAGATTAATTAACATTTTACGGGATTATTTGGGATGAAACAGTTTGAGACATGTGACTTGACCTAGCTTTACTTCTCGGCAGTAGACACTTCTTTACTTCTCGCTATAATAGACAAGTACACAATATGGGATTAGTGAGATGGTTATGGATTTGAACCATCAAGGACTGCAACCACCAATGACCCTAGCCACAAAGGACCTCAACCTCCAAGGGTCCCCTCTCCCCAACCTCCAAGGGGGCACTCTCCTTCCAACTTTTTGAGTCCATCTCCCCATTTTTTTATACTTTTTTTGAAGTTTATTTTTTAAGCTTTTTATTTTTTTTTACATGATAATTATATTTCAACTTTTTTATATCTCTTAGAATGACGTAAAACATACTTAAAGCACAAAAAAATTCACATTTGAGATAGATTTCTAAACATTTGTAGATGTGTGTTGTCTGAAACCTATGATTTGGGTGCTTGGTTTACTATTTCACACTTTTCTGACCTAGGTTTCCTAGCCTTTCGTAGGTGTATGTTGTCTGAAGCCTATGATTTGGGATGTTTGGTTTACTATTTCACCTCATTGGGTACATTTTTGCATATTTTTTAATAAAGTTGGGTTTTAGTTTTCAGAAATAAAAATATCCCAGTTAAAAATACATCTGATTTTATTAATAACATTTGATTTTTTTAATGAAGTTGGGTTTTAGTTTCAAGAAATACGAACATCCACGTTTAAAATACATCTGATTTCATTAATAATATTTGATATTTTAATAAAGTTTGGTTTTAGTTTTGGGAAATAAGAACACCCACGTTTAAAACAAATGTGATTCTATTTAAAATATTTGATTTTTTAATAAAGTTGGGCTTTAGTTTTTGGAAACAAGAACTTCCACGTTTAAAATACGTGTGATTTTATTAATAATATTTTATTTTTTAATAAATTTGGGACCTCAACCTCCAAGCTTCCCCTCTCCCCAACCTCCAAGGGGTCACCTCCCTCACACTTTTTGGGCCCATCCCCCTATTTTATATTTTTTTTTAGTTTGTTTTTTTGAACTTTTTTTTTAACAAGATAAATTTATTTAAACGTTTTGTTTACATGTCTTAGAATAACATAAACATACTTAAAGCATAAAAAATTCATATTTAAGCTAGATTTCTTAACGTTTGTAGTAGAAGTGACCCTATAACTCCGAACGGGGCACCAAATATGGGCATAGAGTCCCTAGGGAGAACACGTGGTAATGTCAGTCGTGACGGGGCACCAAATATGGGCATGGAATCCCCAGGGAGAATGATTGCGTAATCGGTCAATGACCTCTTTTTTCCAAGGTCGATGTTGTTGTTGTTTTTGCATGCTCTCAGCGAATGTTATGAGTTTCCCGGAATTTGGAACACCTGTGCTGTCGACCTCAATTCACCTATAGTGAATCAATAATTCCCCTTAGAAACAACAAATTAATCCCCCTTTCTTGACAGATCAATCAACCAATGACATCATCTGTCAGACTTTAAAAATTTTCACATAGAAACGATTCTCCAGGAATAGATCCAAGTCATTAATGTCTTTGCCTCGGAAACAACTCTTTTGGTCGAACTCCAAAGGATATTAATAGCCAAAGGCCATGGAAACAATTCTCCAAGAAACATCTTAGCGATGAATTGTTTTAGCGCGGGAATCAGGTTTCTTATTAATTTGAAATGCATTAGCGCAGAGATGCCAAAAACAAAAGGAACACGCTGAATTACGTTTAGGGATTATTTGAGCGAAACTGTTTTAGACAGGTTATGGAACTATTTCGGCGAAACAGTTAGAGACATTCTAAAAGATGAGTTTTGAAGAGATTTTAGAAGAGAATTTAATGGTGAAACTCTGTGGTCGTTATAATACACAAGTTTCATTTGAACAGTGTTGTGAGGTCCTCTAACCCAACCCCAAAGGGTTCCAATCCTCCTACCCCAACCCCGAAGGAAGCCCCCGGTCCTCAAAGGCCCCCCAAGCTCCCCCCGGGCCCCCGGCGCCCCCCCCGGCCCACCCCGCCCCCCCACGGCCATCCCCGGGCCCCCCAACGGCCCATCGAGCGCCCACAGGACCCCCGGGGTCCCAATGGCCCTCCACCGGTCCCCAAATGTCCCCCAGGCCCCCAACTGCCCCCGGACCCCCAAAGGCCCTCCCTGTGCCCCAACGGCCCTCCCTGGACCCCAACGGCCCACCACCGGCCCCAACAGGTACCTCGGACCCGATAAATACTACCGGCATGCGCTGTGGGCCCGGAAAGTGCCGCAGGATGAGCCGCAGGGATGCGCCGTGGGTCAGGAAAGCGCCGCAGGGGATGCGCCGCAGGGAGGCACCACAGGAAAGCGCCGCAGGATGCGCCGCAAAAAAAAGGGATGCGCCGCAGGGAGGCACCGCAGGAAAGCGCCGCAGGATGCACCACAGAGATGCGCCGCAAAAAAAAAGTAAACTAAAAAGTAAAAATTTCGAAATGTTATCCCCCAAACGCCCTCCTCAGACCCCCAAAGGCCCTCCCCTGGTCCTCAAAGGTCCCTCGGGCTCCCAAAGGGCCAACCGGCCCCCAAGGGTCCTCTGGGCCCCCAAAGGTCCGCCCCGGTCCCCAAAGGTCCACTGGGCTCCCAAAGACCTTCCCCCGGTCTCCAAAGGTCCCGCGGGCCCCCAAAAGATCACTCAATCTTCAAGGGCCCCTGGATCCCCAAACGCCCTCCCTGGGCCCCAAAGGTCCTCCCGCGGTCCCCAAACATGCACACAAAACTTACGCACACACAAAAACTTACACACACACACACAAAAACTTACACACACACACGAAAACTTACACACACACACGAAAACTTACACACACACGCAAAAACTAACACACACACACACACAAACTTACACACACACACACACAAAAACTTAGACATGCACACGAAAACTTACATGCAGACAAAAACTTACATGCACACAAAAACTTACACACACACACACAAAACTTACACACACGCACACACACGAATAATCACACACACACTCCAAAACTTACACACACACAAAAACTTACACACACACACACACAAAAAAAAACTAACACATGAACACAAAAAAAACACACACACACACGCGCACAAAAACTTACACACACACACACACACAAAAATTAAACACACAAACAAGAAAACTAACACACACGCCCAAAAACTAACACAAAGAGAAACTAACACACACACACACACACACACAAACAAAAACACACACACACACAAAAAACTTACACACACAAAAACTAACACACACACACACACACACACACACAAACTTACACACACACAAAAAAAAACTTACAGCCACACACAAAAGCTTAGACATACAAAAACTTACGCACACACACACACAAACTTAGACCCACACGCAAAAACTTACATGCACACAAAAACTTACATGCACACAAAAACTTACACACACACAAAAACTTACACACATGCACAAAAACTTACACACACACAAAAAAACTTACACACACACACACTCATTAAAACTTACACACACACGCAAAAACTTACACACACACTCAAAAACATACACACACACACACAAAAACTAACATACACACACACACACACAAAAACTAACACATGCACACGAAAACTTACATGCACACAAAAACTTATATGCACACAAAAACTTACATACACACACACACACAATACTTACACACACACACACACGAAAACTCACATACACACGCCAAAACTTACACACACACAAAAACTTACACACACACACACACACACACACACACAAAAACTTAAACAATACAAAAAAAAAAATACACACACACACGCAAAAAAACTTGCACACACACACACACACACACACAAAACTAAAACACACAAACCCGACAACATAAACACACACGAAACAACATAAACACACACTAACTTACACACACACACACAAAAACTTACACAAGCCCACGAAAACTTACATGCACACAAAAACTTACATGCACACAAAAACTTACACACACACAAACACAAACACAAAAATAACACACAAGCACACACTAAAACTCTCACAAACACTCAAAAAATTACACACACACAAAAACTTACACACACACACACAAAAACTAACACAATAACACAAAAAAAAAACACACACACACCCACAAAAACTTACACACACACACTCACAAGAACTTACACACACACACACGAAAACTTACACACACACACGCCAAAACTTACACACACAAAAACTTACACATGCACACGAAAACTTCACACACACACACGAAAACTTACACACACACGCCAAAACTTACACACACACACACACACACAAACTCACACACACACACACACACACACAAAACTTACACATGCACACGAAAACTTACATGCACACAAAAACTTACATGCACACAAAAACTTACACACACACACACACACACAAACTTACACGCACACACACACACACGAAAACTCACACACACACGCCAAAACTTACACACACACAAAAACTTACACACACACAAACACACACACAAAAACTTACACATAAACACAAAAAAAACTCACAGACACACGCACAAAAACTTACACACACACACACACACACACAAAACTTACACACACACACACACGAAAACTTACACACACACGCCAAAACTTACACACACACACACACACACACACAAACTTGCACACACACACACAAAAACTCACACAAACAAACACTTACACACACACACACACACACACACACACACACACACACACACACACAAACTAACACACACACACAAAAAACTTATATCCACACACAATAGCTTAGACACACAAAAACTAACACACACACACAAAAACTTACACCCACACGCAAACACATGCACACAAAACTTACATGCACACAAAAACTTACACACACACAAAAACTTACACACACACGCACAAAAACTTGCACACACACAAACACACACACACACAAAACTTACACACACACACACACAAAAACTTACACCCACACGCACAAAGCTTACACACACACACACACAAAAACTTACACACACACACGAAAACATACACACACACAAAACACTTACACACACGCACATACACACACTCACACACACACACACAAAACTACACACAAACACACACGAAAACTTACACACACACACGACAAACTTACACACACACACACCAAAACTTACACACACACAAACACACTCACACACACACACACACACACAAAAAAACTTACATATGCACACCAAAACTTACATTCACATAAAAACATACTTGCACACAAAAACTTACACACAAGCGCAAAAACTTGCACGCACACACAAAAACTTACACACACACACAAACACACACAAACACACACACAAAAACACACACAAACAAACACACACACACAAAAACACACACACAAACAAATACAAACAAACACACAAAAACACAAAAAAAAAAAAAAACACACAATCACAAAAACAAACCCAGCCAAAAACACACACACAAACACACACACACACACACACACACACACACACACACACACAAAAAAACAGACACACACAAAAAAACTTACACACAAACACACAAGAACTTACAAACACACACAAAAACTCACATACACACGCAATATAAGAGAAACAAACAATATTACACACACACACAAAAACTTACAAACACATGCAAAAACTTAAATGCAAAAAAATACTTACACACACACACACAAAACTTACAAACACCCCCCAAAACATACATCCACACCAACAAACATACACAAAACCAAAAACTTAAAAGAAAACACACACAAACTGGATATTTTACTAATTAAAAGGGATCTCCATTTACTTTTCTCGATTTACAGAAAACCAACGATTTAAATTTTCATTCTTGCCACCCTATGTCGGTGAAACCGGGGGTTGTAATTTTACTAGTGGATAGAGCCTTTAGAATTTTTCCCAGGAATTTCTGGATTTAGAATTGTTATACTTGAGGGATATTTTGTTTTGTAATAGTTACCCAATTAAGTTCATTGACAAAATAATTGAAAATAGACGGGTTAAACATGATAGTAGGTTATTGGGGTTTCTCAGTCTTTAGATTTAGATGTATCAAAAAGTTTCATTTCATTACCATATGTACCTGGTTTGGGTGAGAAACTTTCACGGGTTTTACGTAAATTTGGTATTGATACATGTTTCCAATCGTTGAGGCTAATGGGTAGTTTCTTTAGTTCTGGTAAGGATTTAACCCGCGGAAATTTAGCAAGTGGGGTGTATAAAATTCCGTCTTCATGTGGGAAGTTCCATATTGGTAGGACTCACCAACAATTTGTTGAAAGGTTTATTGAACACCGAAATTCAATAGAAAAAACCCTACAATTAAGCAAGCCTCCAGAAACTCTTGTTTCAGCTTTAGCAGAGCATATTTGGTTCCAACCAGATCATTTTGTAAAATTTGATGAAGCCTTAGCTATTTCAAATGATAAGGGTTACAATCAATGGGCAAGGGAAGCCATAGAAATTAAAAAACATATGTTTGCTAGCCTTTCGATAAATAGGGACACAGGTAATTTAAATATTGACCCAATTTATGATAACCTTCTAAAGAGTGAATCAACAGTCAGTAAGGGAGTTAAGATTTTAAATAATCACCAAGGGACTATTTTACCTGCTAGACCAAAACGATTTGCTTCAGTAATAGCTAACAAAAGGATTATTTCGCAACAGAATAATTAAATTACTTTACAGTTTTTTTGTTTTTCCTCAGTTAATCTGGTGTCGTCACTGAAGTAACTCTATATTAGCATCTTTTCACTACGTGGATCAGTTTGGGCCAATTGTACATTTTTTTGTGGTGGTTTTATTAGTTTTTAATTTTATCTTCTTTTTTTTTATCCTGTTCTTCTTGTCATTCTTTCGTGGTGAAGACGCCTTGCTTGGATACAGGCGAAACATCCGCGTTGTTTTGCATAGGTGTTTTCTTTTCTCTCCACTGGCCGAAGTCTCGTTTGTTGTTTTGTTTTTTAGATTTTTCTCTTTGTTGGTTTTTGGTTTACTATTTCGTACATTTCTGACCTAGGTTTCTTAGCATGTCGCAGGTGTATGCTGTCTGAAATCTATGATTTGCGAAGTTCGGATTACTATTTTAGACTTTTCTTAGCTAGGTTTATTAGCCTTTCACAGGTGCGTGTTGCATGAAACTTATGATTTGGGATGTCTAGTTTGCTCTTTTAGACTTTTCTGAGCTAGATTTCCTAGCATTTCCTAGGTGTATGTTGTCTGAAACCTATGATTTGGGGTACTTGGTTTACTCTCTCCCACTTTTCTGAGCTAGGTTTCATAGCCTTTCATAGGTGTATTTTGTATGAAACCCATGATTAACTTTAATGTTTTTTTTGGGGGGGTGGGGGATGATCCGATGATCCAAGGCCTCATTGGGTACATTTTTGCATATTTTTAATAAAGTTGGGTTTTAGTTTCAAGAAATACGAACATCCACGTTTAAAATACATATTATTTTATTAATAATATTTGATTTTTTAATAAAGTTGGGCTTTAGTTCTCAGAAATAAGAAAACCCACGTTTAAAATACATGTGATTTTATTAATAACATTTGATGTTTTTTTAATAAAGTTGGGTTTTAGTTTTCAGAAATAAGAACGTCCACGTTTAAAATAAATCTGGTCTTATTAATAATATTTGATTTTCTAATAAAGTTGGGACCTCAACCTCTAAGGGTTCCCTCTCTCCAACCTCTAAGGGGTCCCCTCCCTCCAACTTTTTGGGCGGTATCCCCCTATTTTTTATACTTTTTCTTTAAGTTCAATTTTTTAACTTTTTTTTTAACATGACAATTTTATTTCAAGTTTTTTTTTTCATGTCTTAGAATGACATAAACATATTTAAAGCATAAGAAATTCACATTTAAACTTTTTATTTTTTTTAACATTATAATTCTATTTCAACTTTTTTACGTCTTAGAATGATATAAAACATACTTAAAATATAAGAAATTCACATTTAAGCTATATTTCTTAACGTTTGTAGATGTGTGTTGTCTGAAACCTATGATTTGGGTGCTTGGTTTACTATTTCGCGCTTTTCTGACCTAGGTTTTTTAGCCTGTCGTAGGTGTATGTTGTCTAAAATCTATGATTTAGAATGTTTGGTTTACTATTTTAGACTTTTCTCAGCTAGGTTTCTTAACCTTTGGCATGTGTGTGTTGCATGAAACTTATGATTTAGGATGTCTAGTTTGCTATTTTGAACTTTTTTGAGCTAGATTTTCTAACCTTTCGTAGCTGTATGTTGTCTGAAACCTATGATTTGGGATGCTTGGTTTACTATTTCGCACTTTTCTAAGCTAGGTTTCATAGCCGTTCATAGGTGTATGTTGTATGAAAGCCATGATTAACTTTAATCTTTTTTTTTTTAGGGAGGAGGGGGGTTGGGGGATGATCCAAGGCCTGACTGGGTACATTTTTACATATTTTCTAATAAAGTTTGGGTTTTAGTTTTCAGAAATATGAACATTCCAGTTTAAAATACATCTGATTCTATCAATAACATTTTATTTTTTTAATAAATTTGGGTTTTAATTTTCAGAAATACGAACATCGCCGTTTAAAAAACATCAGATTATAATAATAAAATTTGTTTTTTAAATAAAGTTGGGTCTTAGTTATCAGAAATATGAACAACCACGTTAAAATACATGTGATTTTTTAATAATACTTGATTTCTTAAAAAAGTGGGGTTTTAGTTTTCAGAAATATGAACACCCCAGTTTTAAAATACATCTGATTTGATTGATAATATTTTATATTTCCACAAGGTTAGGTTTGAGTTTTCAGAAATAAGAGCATCCAGTTTAAAATACATATGATTTTATTAATAATACTTGTTTTTTTTTAAAGTTGGGTTTTAGATTTAAGAAATAAGAACACTCACGTTTAAAATGCATCCAATTTTAATAATAGTATTTGATTTTTCAATAAAGTTGGGTTTTAGTTTTAAGAAATAAGAACACCTGATTTTTTTCTAATAAAGTTGAGTTTTAGTTTTCAGAAACAAGAACACCCGCGTTTAAATTACATGTGATTTATAAATAATATTTGATTTTTTAATAAAGTTGGGTTTTAGTTTTTGGAAATAAGAACACCCACGTTTAAATACATATGATTTTATTAATAATACTGGATTTTTCAATAAAGTTGGGCTTTAGTTTTCAGAAATAAGAACACCCACATTTAAAATAAATGGCATTTTATGAATGATCTCTGATTTTTGAATAAAGTGGGGCTTTAGTTTCAAAAACATGAACATCCACTTTTGAAACATACTCTTATTGCATTAATAATATCTGATTTTCTAATAAAATTGGGTTTTAGTTTTCAGAAATAAGAAGATCAATGTTTAAAATACATCTGATTTTATTAATAATATTTGATTTTCGAATAAAGTTGGGTTCTAGTTGTCGGAAATAAGAACACCCACGTTTAAAATATTCTGATTTTATTAATAATATTTGATTTTTTTCTAGTATAGTTGGGTTTTAATTTTCAGAAATACTAATATCCCCATTTAAAATACATCAGATTTTATTAATATTTGATTTTTTTAAATGAAGTTGGGTTTTAATTTTCATAAATACGAACATCACCGTTTAAAATACATCTGATTTTAATAATAATAACTGTTTTTTTAAAATAAACTTGGGTTTTAGTTTTCAGAAATATGAACCACCACGTTTAAAATACATGTGATTTTATTAATAATACTTGATTTTTCAATTAAGTTGGGTCATAGTTTTCAGAAATATGAACAACCACATTTAAAATGACATGTGATTTTATTAATAATACTTTGTTTCATAAAATAAAGTGGGGTTTTAGTTTTCAGAAATATGAACACCCTCGTTTTAAAATACATCTGACTTTATTAATAATATAAGGAATTTTAATAAATTTGGGTTTTTGTATTTGGAAATAAGAACATCCACGTTTAAACTACATATGATTTTATTAGTAATACTTGCTTTTACAATAAAGTTGGGTTTTAATTTTCAGAAATAAGAACACCCACGTTTAAATAGATGGGATTTTATGAATAATATTCGATTTTTTAATAGAATTGGGTTTTAGTTCTAAGAAATAAGAACAACCAGAAATTTTCTCAAAGAAAAGAAAAAAGTTACAGCTCAAGTCTAATTTTATCAAAAAAAAATAAAAAAGCTTCCACTTCAGTTCTTAATTTTCTCAAAGACATAAAACAATTCAAAGTTCTGTTCTGAATTTTTCCGTAGAAGATAGAAAAAAGTTATACTTTGGTTGTGAATATTCTCTATGAAGATAAAAAGTTCCACTTCCAATTTAAATTTTCTCAACGAAGGGAAGAAAAGTTCAAGTTCTCTTCTGAATATTCTCAATGATAAAGAAATAAGTTACAGATTTGTTCTAATTTTTTTGATAGAAAATAATAAGGTTCCACTATAGTTCTGATTTTTCTCAAAGAGATGAAAAAATTTAAATTTTGTTCCAAATTTTTCTTAAAAGATAGAAAAAAGCTATACTTTGATTGTCAATATTCGCCATGAAGATAAAAAGTTTCACTTTAATTCTGAGTTTTCTCAAAGAAGGGCAAAAATGTTCAAGTTCTCTTCTGAATATAAAAAGTTCCACTTTAATTCTGAGTTTTCTCAATAAAATGAAGAAAAGTTCAAGTTCTCTTCTGAATTTTCTCAAATAAAAAATAAGTTATAGATCAATTCTAGTTTTTTCCAGAGAAAATAAAAAAAGTCCCACTTCAGTTCTGATTTTTCTCAGCGAGGTGAAACAAATTTAAAGTTTTGTTCTAAATTTCTCGTAAGATATAGAAAAATGTTTTACTTTGATTGCGAATATTTGCCATAAAGAGAAAGAGTTCCACTTTGATTCTGAGTTTTCTTAAAGAAGTGAAAAAATGTTTAAGTTCTCTTCTGAATTTTCTTAAAGAAAAGAAAAAAAATAGCTTAATTCTGAATTTTACCAAAGAAGAGAAAAAGTTCTTTTTCAGTTCTTAATTTTTAAGACATGAAAATTTTTTTAAAGTTCTGTTCTAAATTTCTCCGTAGAAGATAGAAAAGAAGCTACAGTTGAATTCTGAATAGGTTTTCGGAGAAATATTAAGAAATTTTTGCGTATTTTATTATAAAGTTGGGTTTCAGTTTTCAGAAATATAAACATCCCAGTTTAAAATACATCTGATTTTATTGATAATATTTAATTTTCGTTAAAATAAAGTTTGGTTCTAATTTTCAGAAATACGAATATCACCGTTTAAAATACATCTGATTTTATTAATAATATTTGTTTTTAAATAAAGTTGGGTTTTAGTTTTCAGAAATATGAATAACCACGCTTAAAATATATGTGATTTTATTAATAATACTTGATTTTTTAATAAAGTTGGGTTTTAGTTTTCAGAAATATGAACGCCCCTGTTTTAAAATACATCGTATTTTATTAAAAATATTTGATATTTTAATGAAGTGGGGTTTTAGTTTTCGGAAATAAGAAAATCCAAAATACATATTTTTTTATTAATAATACTTGCTTTTCTAATAAAGTTGGGTTTTAGTTTTCAGAAATTAGAAGACCCACGTTTAAAATATATGTGATTTATTAATAATATTTGATTTTTTTAATAAAGTTGGGTATTAGTTTTCGGAAATAGGAACACCCTTGTTTAAAATGCATGTGATTTTATTAATAATATTTGATTTTTTATTACAGTTGGGTTCTAGTTTTCGCAAATAAGAACAACCACGTTTAAAATACTCTGGTTTTATTAACAATAATTGATTTTCTAATAAAGTTGGGTGTCAGTTTTCAGAAATAAGAATATCCATACTTAAAACACATCTGATTTTATTAGTAATATTTGATTTTTTTTATAATAAAGCTGGGTTTTATTTTTCAGAAATACAAACATCCCCATTTAAAATTCATCAGATTTTATTAATAATATTCGATTGTTTTTAATGAAGTTGGGTCTTAGTTTTCAGAAATATGAACAACCACGTTTAAAATACATATGATTTTACTAATAATACTTGATTTTTTAATAAAGTGGGGTTTTAGTTTTCAGAAATATGAACATACCCGCTTTAAAATATATCTGACTTCATCAATAATATTTGATATTTTAATAAAGTTGGGTTTTAGTATTTGGAAATAAGAACATCCACGTTTAAAAATACATATGATTTTATTAGTACTACTTCATTTTTTAATAAAATTGGGTTTTATTTTTCAGAAATAAGAACACCCACGTTTAAAATACATGTGATTTTATGAATAATATTTAATTGTTTTTAATAAAGTTGGATTTTAGTTTTCATAAATAAGAACATCCATGTTTAAAATACATCTGATTTTATTAGTACTACTTCATTTTTAATAAAGTTGGGTTTTAGTTTTCAGAAATAAGAACAGCCAACGTTTAAAATACATTTGATTGTATAAATAATAGTTGATTTTCTAATAAAGTTGGGTTTTAGTTTTCAGAAATAAGAACACCCAAATTTAAAATACATCTGATTTTATTAATAACATTTTATTTTTTTTTAATAAATTTGGGTTTTAGTTTTCATAAATAAGAACATCCATGTTTAAAATACATCTAATTTTATTAATAATATTTGATTTTTCTTAATAAAGTTGGGTTTTAATCTTCAGAAATACGAACATCCCCTTTTAAAATATATCTGATTTTACTAATAATATTTGATATTTTTGAATAAAGTTGGGTTTTAATTTTCAGAAATATGAACATCCCCTTTTAAAATATATCTGATTTTATTAATAATAGTCCATTTTTGAACAAAGTTGGGTCTTAGTTTTCAGAAATAAGAACACACAGAAATTTTCTCAAAGAAAAGAAACAAGTTACAATTCAATTCTGATAATTTACAAAGAAAATAAAAAAGCATCCACTTCAGTTCTTAATTTTCTGAAAGACATAAAACAATTTAAAGTTCTGTTCTAAATTTTTCCATAGAAGATAGAAAAAACAAACCGCAGCCCATAGTAACAAAACCTTAAAAACTGTGTTTGAATAAAAACTACTATTGTGAAAAAATTATTATTTGTACCTAAGAATAGTATATATTATCTTTGGAATAGTATATATATTCAGGAATAGTATATATTATCTAGATTCGTCTTAATTGCAAAATAAAATTCCGAAAATTTAAAAAAACTGCCAGAAACCACCTAAAAATGACGTCGGATCAAAAAACACAAAGTACACTATTAGAATTACCGGGGCTAATAACCAAATACGGGAAATATGCAGTCGCCCAGCTTGAAGAAAAAGCATCAATTTCAAGCAGGGCATCGGAGTGTCACAGAGAGCTTTTTAATAGCACATTTGAAAGGATATGGCTATATTTACGTGCTTTTTTGTGATGTCTTGTCTTTTTTATTTTTTTTCTGCTTTTAGCGGGGCATCGGAGCGTCACAGAGAGCTATTTAATAGCAAATTTGAAAGGATATTGCTATATTTACGTGCTTTTTGTAATGACTTTTTGTGATAGTGCTTTTTGTGATGTCATTTGAAAGGATATTGCTATATGTACGTGCTTCTTATGATATCTTGTCTTTTTGATTTGTTTTTTTTCTCCACTGCTAGCGGGGCATTGGAGCGTCACAGAGAGCTATTTAATACCACATTTGAAAGGATATTGCTATATTTACATGCTTTTTGTGATTACCTAAACATAATAGTTAAATAAAAAACTTTTTTGTAAAAACTATGCTTCAAAGAGGAGGGCGATCGTAAATTTAACGGAAGCATTAAGCTGATTAAACTTATGAATCCTACTTCAGATATTTCAAAGTCTTACATGATTAAATGAAAAATCTTTTATCATTATTATTATTTTTTGTTATGACGGCTGTTCAGTGATGCGTATCCGGTAATTTTCTTTTATTTGATAAATGATTTGTGTTTATCCAGTAACAAGACCGATATCTTACACAAAATAATAGTGGAGGAAAGATACGGAAAAAAGGCCAAACCTCGGGAAAATTGCAACCAAAATTTTCAGAAAAATTAGCTTAATCACGCAAAAAAATTCCCCTGCACAAGTGTCCCAAATTGGCCCTTGAAGGGGAGAAATGAGGGGGAAAATCGGTTTTTGTGTTTTTTTCTGTTGAAATGTAACACTTGAAATATTTTCATAGCGTTGTGTCGTGTCATTGCTACACTCTGCTGATGTTTAAACGTTCACTTTGGAATTTTTTCATTGAAGCTAAAGACTTAGAATATTTCTGTACTGATTTACCTTGTCAGTGTTACATTCAATTGATGTTTCTTTATTCATTTGGAATTTTTCCTTGAAATGCCAGACTTCGAATATTTTTATAGCGTTATATCATGATTTACCTTCTCATAGCTACGCTATCTTTATGTTTCAAAATTCATTTTGGAATTTTTTCATTGATATGTAAGACTTAGAATATTTTTTATAGTGTCGTCTCGTGGTTTACCGTGTCTCTGCTATATTATGTCAGTGTTTCAAAGTTAAATTCAGGATTTTTTCCTTGAAAAGTAACACTTGGAGTATTTTCGGAGCGTTGTGTTTTGTCACTGTTACACTCTATTGATCTTTTAAGGTTCACTTTGCAATTTTCCCCTTGAAATGCCAGATTTAGAATATTTTTATAGTGTTATGTCATGGTTTACCTTGTCAAAGCTTCGCTCTCTTCATCTTTCAAAGTTCATTTTGGAGTTTTTTCTTGTAATGAGAGCCTTGGGAAATTTTTGACGCATTGTGTCATGTCACTACTACACTCTGTTCTTGTTTAAAGGTTCACTTTGGAATTTTTTCATTGAAACGTAAGACTTGGGATATTTTTGTACTGATTTACCTTGTCAGTGTTCCATTTAGTTGATGTTTCTTTATTCATTTGGAATTCTTTCCTTGAAATGCCGGACCTGGAATGCTTTCATAGTGTTATGTTATGATTTACATTCTCATAGCTAAATTCTCTTCATGTTTCAATGTTCATTTTGGAATTTTTTCGTTGAAATGAGAGACTTCGAATGTTTTTGTCGCAGTGTGTCTTGTCACTACTACACTCTGAGGATGTTTAAAGGTTCACTTTGGAATTTTTTCAATGAAACGTAATACTTGGAAAATTTTTTATAGCGTCGTCTTGTGTTTTACCGTCTCTTTGCTATATTTTGTCCGTGTTTCAAAGTTCAATCCAGGATTTTTTTGTTGAAATGTAATATTTTTTATTGAATATTTTTGTAGTGGTTTACATGCAAAAAGTTAGCTTTCTCTACGTTTAAGTTAGGTTCATCTAACTTAGGTTATCATGAGCGGTCATGATAACCTAAGTTTGATAAACCTAACTTAAACGTAGAAAAAGCTAACTTTTTGCATGTAAACCACTACAAAAATATTCCAGGTCTAACATTTCAAAGAAAAATTCCGAAATTAACTTTGAAACAGCAATCAATTGTAACAGTGGTAACACGAATCTCAACATAACACTACACAAAATATTCCAAGTCTTATATTTCAATGCAAAAATTCCAACCTGAGCTGTGAAAAATCTACAGAATTGTAACGGTGACAAGACACAACACGTCAAAAATCTTCCAAGTTTCTAATTTCAACAAAAAATTCCAAAATGAACTTTGAAACATCAACAGATTTTAGAAGTGATATGGTGAACTACTACAAAAATATTCCAAGTCTTACACCTGAATTCCAAAATGAACTTTGAAACGTCATTAGAGTTTGGCAGTGACAAGACAAGACACTTCGAAAGCATTCCAAGTTTCTCGTTTAAACGAAAAAATTCCAAAATGAACTTTGAAACATCAACAGAGTGTAGCAGTGATATGGTGAGCTACTAGAAGAATATTCCAAGTCTTACACTTCAATGAAAAAATTGCAAAGTAAACCTTAAAAGATCAACAAAATGTAGCAGTGAAAAGACACAACACGTCATAAATATTCCAAGTGTTACATTTCAACAAAAAATCCTTAATTAAAGTTTGAAGAAGCTACAAAATGTAGCATCGATATGGTGAACTACTGCAAAAATATCCCAAGTCTTTCGTTTCAACGAAAGATTCCAAAATGAACTTTGAAACAACAACTGAGTGTAGCAGTGACGAGGTAAATCATAACATAACACTATGAAAATATTTCAAGTCTCTCATTTCAACGAAAAAAATTCCAAAATGAACTTTGAAAAATGAAGAGAGTGTAGCTATGACAAAGCAAATCATAATATAACGCAATAAAAATATTCCAAGTCTGCCATTTCAAGAAAAAAATTGCAAAGTGAATCTTAAAAGAATCAACTAAGTGTAGCATCAACCAACTTTGAAACACCGACAGAATATAGCAGATACACGGTAAACCACGAGACGACACTATACAAAATATTGCATGTCTTACATTTCAATGACAGCTATGACAAGCTATGACATGCTATGACAATCTATTACAGCTATGATAAGGTAAATCATAAAATAACACTGTAAAATTATTCCAAATCTGGCATTTCAAGGAAAAAATTGCAAAGTGAACCTTAAAATATCAATAGAGTCTAGCTTTGAAGAGACACAACACTACAAAAATATTCCAAGTGTTACGTTTCAACAAAAAAATCCTGATATGAAATTTGAAACATCAACAGAGTGTAGTAGTAATATGGTGAACAACGACAACAATATTCCATGTCTTACACTTCAAAGACAAAAATTCCAAAGTGAGCTTTGAAAGATGAACAAAATGTGGCAGTGACAAGTCACAACGCTACAAAAATATTCCATGTGTTAAATTTCGACGAAAAAATCCTGAATTGAACTATGAAACACCGATAGAATACAGCGGTAACAGGGTAAACCAAGAGACGATACTATAAAAATATTCAAAGTCTTACATTTCAACGAAAAAATTCCAACCAGAACTATGAAACATCTCACAGAATATAACAGTGACAAGACACAACACGTTAAAAATATTCCAAGTCTCTCATTTCAATGAAAAAATTCAAGAATGAACTTGGAAACATCAACAGAGTGTAGTAGTGACAAAACATAATGCGTAAAAAAATATTCCGAGACTCTCATTTCATTGAAAAAATTCCAAAATGAACATCGAAACATGAAGAGAGTGCAACTATAAGAAGGTAAATCATTACATAGCAATATAAAAATATTCCAAGTCTGGCCATTCAAGGAAAAAACTGCAATGTGAACCTTAAAAGATCAATAGAGTGTAGCAGTGACAAGACACAACGCTACGAAAATATTCCAAGTATTATGTTTCAAAGAAAATATCCTGAATTGAACTTTGAAACACCGACAGAGTATAGCAGAGACACGATAAACTATGATAGGACACTATAAAAAATATTTTAAGTCTTACATTTCAATGTAACAATTCCAAAATGAACTTTGAAACATGAAAAGAGTCTAGCTATGTGAAGGTAAATCATGATATAACACTATACAAGTATTCCAAGTCTAGTATTTCAAGGAAAAATTCCAAATGAATAAAGAAACATCAACTAAATGTAACACTGACAAGGTATATCAGTACAGAAATATTCGAAGTCTTAAGCTTCAATGTAAAAATTCCAAAGTGAACGTTTAAACATCAACAGAGTGTAGCAATGACATGACAGAATGCTACGAAAATATTCCAATTGTTACATTTCAACGAAAAAAAATATCCTGAATTAAAATTTAAACATCAACAGAGTGTAGTAGTCATATAGTGAACTACGACAAGAATATTCCATGTCTTACACTTCAATGAAAAAATTCCAAAGTCAACCTTAAAAGATCACCAAAGTGTAACAGCAGTGACAAGCCACAACGCTACAAAAATATTCCATGCGTTACATTTCAACGAAAAAATCCTTAATTGAACTTTGAAACACCGACAAAATACAGCAGTGACAGGGAAAACCACGAGACGATACTATAAAAATATTCGAAGTCATACATTTCAACGAAAAAATTCCAACCAGAACAATGAAACATCTACAGTATGTAACAGTGGCAAGGCAATACACGTTAGAAATATTCTAGTCTCTCATTTTAACTAAAAAATTCCAGAATGAACTTGGGAACATCAAAAGAGTGTAGCAGTGATATGGTGAACTACTACAAAAAATATTCCAAGTCTTACATTTCAACGAAAAAATTCCAACCAGAACTATGAAATATCTACAGAATATAACAAGAATATAAAATATATTACATGAATATGAAATATATTACAGAATATATAAATATATATATATAAATATAATATATATTATAAATATATATTATATATGAATATATAACAGAATATGAAATATATAACAGAATGTAACAATGATAAGGAAAACCACGACACAATCACTACAAAAATATTCCAAGTCTTACATTTCAATGAAAAAAAATCCAAAATCAACTTTGAAACAACAACAACAACAGAATATAATAATGACAAGGAAAACCACGACACATCACCACAGAAATATTCCAAGTCTTACATTTCAAGGAAAAAAAATCCAAAACGAACTTTTAAACATCAACAGAATGTAACAATGACAAGGTAAACCACGACACTACAAAAATATTTCAAGTCTTACATTTCAATGAAAAGATTCCAATCTGAACTATGAAACATCTACAGAATTGGAACAGTGACAAGATAAAACACATCAAAAATCTTCCAAGTCTCTCATTCCAACAAAAAAAAAAATCCAAAATGAACTTTGAAACATCAACAGAGTGTAGCAGTGATACAGTGAACTACAACAAAAACATTCTAAGTCTTACACCTCAATTCCAAACTGAACTTCGAAACGTCAACAGAGTAGGGCAGTGACAAGACATGACACTTTGATAATATTCCAAGTCTCTCATTTAAACGAAAAAATTCTAAAATGAACTTTGAAACATCAACAGAGTATAGCAGTGACAAGACACAAAACACGCCAAAAATATTCCAAGTTTTACATTTCAACCAAAAAATCCTCAATTGAACTTTGAAACTACTGACAGAATGTAGTAGTGATATGGTGAACTACTACAAAAATATTCCAAGTCTCTCATTTTAACGAAGAAAAAACAATATGAACTTTGAAACATCAATAGAGCGTAGCAGTGACAAGGTAAATCATAACATAACACTATGAAAATATTCCAAGTCTCTCATTTCAAAAAAAAAACTTTCGAAATTAACGTCCAAACATGGACAGAGGGTAGCAGTGATATGTTGAACTACTACAAAAATATTCCAAGTCTTACAACTTCAGTGAAAAATTGCAATTTGAACCTTAAAAGATCATCAGAGTGTAGCAATGACAAAAGACAGCACGTCAAAAATATTCCAAGTTTTAAATTTCAACGAAAAAATCCTGAATTGAACTTTGAAACACCTAAAGAATGTAGCACCCATATGGTGAACTACTACAAAAATATGCCAAGTCTCTCATTTCAACGAAAAAATTCCAAAATGAACTTTGTAACATCAACTGAGTGTAGCAGTAACAAGGTAAATCATAACATAACACTATGAAAATATTTCAAGACCCTCATTTCAACAAAAAACTCGAAAATGAACTTTGAAACATGAAGAGAGGGTAGCTATGACACGGTAAATTATGACATAACACTATAAAATATTCCAAGTCTAGCATTTCAAGGAAAAAATTGCTAAGTGAAACGTAAAAGATCCACAGAGTGTAGCAGTGACAACACACAACGTTACGAAAATATTTCAAGTGTTACATTTCAACAAGAAAATCCTGAATTGAACTTTGAAACACCGACAGAGTATAGCAGAGACACGGTAATCCACGTGACACTAACCTTAAAAGATGAACAAAATGTAGCAGTGACAAGTCACAACGCTACGAGTGATGTGGTGAACTACTATAAAAATATTCAAATTCTTACATTTCAAAGAAAAAATTCCAACCAGAACTATGAAACATCTACAGAATGTAACAGTGACAAGACACAACACGTTAAAAATATTCCAAATCTCTCATTTCAACGAAAAAAACTGCAGAATGAACTTGGAAACATCAAAAGAGTGTAGCAGTGATATAGTGAACTACAAGAATAAATATTCCAAGTCTTACATTTCAATGAAAAATTTCCAACCAGAACTATGAAACATCTACAGAATGTAACGGTGACAAGACACAATACGTTAAAAATATTCCAAGTCTCTCATTTCAACGAAAAAATTTCAGAATGAACATTGAAATATCAACAGAGTTTAGCTGTGGTATGGTTAACTACTACAAGAATATTCCAAGTCTTACACTTCAAAGAAAAAAATTCCAGGTGAACTATAAAAGATCAACAAGGTGTAGTAGTGACCAAAATAGTAAATCAAACGCCCTAAATCATAAGTTTCAGACAACACACACATATGAAAGGCTAAGAAACCTAGCTCAGAAAGGACCAAAATAATAAGCCAAACATCCCAAATTATAGGTTTCAGACGAGACACCTATGAAGGAGTAAGAAACCTAGCACAGAAAAAGTCCTAAACAATAAACTCTACATCTTAAATCATAAGACTCATACAATATACACCTATGAAAAGCTTAGAAACCTATCTTAGAAAATTCCAAAATAGTAAACCAAACATCCCAAATCATGGGTTGCGTGGGCCTAGCTCAGAAAAGTGCAAAACAGTAAACCAAGCATCCCAAATCATAGGTCTTAGACAACATACACCTACGAAAGGCTAGGAAACCTAGCTCAGAAAAGTCCAAAATAGCAAACTACACATCTCAAATCATAAGTTTCATTCAACACACACCTACAATAGGTTAAGAAACCTAGCTAAGTAAAGTCTAAAATAGTAAACCAAACATCCCAAATCATAGATTTCAGACAACACATACCTACGACAGGCTAAGAAACCTAGCTCACAAAATTGCGAAATAGTAAACCAAGCATCCCAAGTCATAGGTTTCAGACAACACACATGTACAAACGCTTAGAAATCTAGCTCAGAAAAGCCCGAAATAGTAAACCAACCATCTAACATCATAAGTTTCATACAACACATACCTAGGAAAGGCTAAGAAGCCTAGCTCAGGAAAGCCCGAAATAGTAAACCAATCATCCCAATTATAAGTTTCAGACAACACATAGCGACGAAAGACTAAGAAACCTAGCTCAAAAAAGGCCCGAAACAGTAAACCAAGTATCTGAAATCATGGGTTTCGTACAACACATACATACGAAAGGCTAAGAAACCTAGCTCAGAAAAGTGCGAAATATTAAACCAACCATCCCAAATCATAGGTTTTAGACAACACCCACCTCCGAAAGGCTAGAAAATCTAGCTCAGAAAAGTCCAAAATTGCAAACTAGACACCCCAAATCATAAGTTTCATGCAACACACACCTACGAAAGATTAAGAAAGCTAGCCAAGAAAAGTCCAAAATAGTAAACCAAACATCCCAAATCATAGATTTCAAACAACACACGCCTACGACAGGCTAAGAAACTTAGCTCAAAAACGTGGGAAATAGTAAACCCAGCATCCCAAATCCTAGGTTTTAGACAAAACCAATCTACAAACGTTAAAAAATCTAGCTCAGAAAAGCCCGAAATAATAAACCAATCATCCCAATTATAAGTTTCAGACAACACATAGCTACAAAAGACCTACAAACTAAGAAACCTAGCTCAGAAAAGGCCCGAAATAGTAAACCGACCATCTCAAATCATTTGTTTCGTACAACACACACTTACGAAAGACAAAGAAACCTAGCTCAGAAAAGCTCGAAATAGCAAACTACTCATCCCATGTCATAAGTTTCAGACAACACACACACAATTAGGAAAGGCAAAGAAACCTAGCTCAGAAAAAGGTCAAAATAGAAAATACACAACCCAAATGGGTTTTACATACCAGAATAAATCTAAAAGAAAAATTCCGTCACAATAATTATACTGCTACTCGACTACCTATCAGAAAGTTACACCCCGGATAATTATAGTTCGATATAGGAAAATACTTCTCAAATGATACAGCCACCCGGTGTGGATAACCGGGCATAGAGTACCACAGGGAAAGCAGCGTCGTGCCTATGAGGAAGCATAGAGTACGATTGGTACAGCCGCAAGCATAGATTCGTTTAAGATCATAGATAATTTGAAGATACGTAAAAAAACTAAAAAAAAGTCAAATAATTTTTAAGTCCAAAACAAGTCAGTCCAAAAAAAGAGTGCTACTACAAACATTATTTTTCCAATAGTAAAAGTCACGACTGAAATTTCTATATCATTCTCATTTTGAATTCGGAAAATATTAAATGTACATTTTTTATGTTTTAAGTATGATTTTATGTCATTCTAAGACATGAAAAAAAAGTTGCGAAAAAATTACCATGCTATAAAAAATACTTCAAAAAAGTCTAATTAAATGGGGAGGGGCCAAAAAATCGGAGTACGGGGACCCCTTGGAGGTTCGGGAGAGGAGGCCTCTGGAGGTTGAGCTCTTTGGTGGTTAGGGTCATTGTGGTTATGGCCCTTGATGTTTCAAATCCTTAATCATCTAACTAGTTGATTTCTATAGATTCTTAAGGCTTCTTCTGAATTTCTATTTTAAAATTCTCTTCTTAGCATCCATAAGTATTAGCTTCAACTTTTTAGTATACTCCATTGCTAAAGAATATTACATATTACCCCCATCCTTCAATTTGTACTTCTGTATTATAGCGACCACGTCTGAGAAGTGAAAGCTAGGTCAATTCAAAAGCTAGGTAAATTGGAATTTGTGTATTATACAGAACACTCCCGAGAAGTAAAGCCAAGTTAAGTCACAAAATCGTCTTGTTATCGCTAACCGTTTTTATAGACTGATACCAATGATATTACTCCAAATTTATATTAAGTTCCGTTAGAGTTACCACCCCCTCAGACTTACTTTAACTGGTACACTGTTTTAACCCTTTTTCACTCCTTTCATGCAATCCAATTAAAAATAAGAATAATATCGAGCTCTGTCTCACCTCTATCATTCAATCACCAATTAAGATCATTCAGAACAGGGTTACGCAAATGGAATACCTTTTCGCAAATTGAGTTAGCTTTATGCAAATAATATAACTTTTTGATATCTCTAATAGTCTATGCAAACATTAAATCTAACATGAATCTATTGCACGCTCAGAAACCTGACCAGGTTGTTAACCTCAGAAAACTGTCTGGCATATAAATCTGTCATTGTAACTGCAGAAAGTGGTCTGACAGGTAGATCTGTCTTCCTTATATTGAATCTGGTATGGGCGTTGACTCAGAAACTTGTCAGACAAGTCTTGTCCCGTTGAAATTGCACACATATTCTTGTAAATTTCCTTGTATATCTAAAATATATAGATAGCACACAACTAACTATGCTTCAAAGATGGGGGTGATTGCGACTTGAACGGTAGCATTAAACTTATTGCTCTTATGGATTCTATTCCAGAGATTTCAAGGTCATACATTTTGATATCTCTAATCCAAAATTGTTAAGCACAATTTTTTTAAGAGAACTATTGAGTGATGCCAATGATGTGCGTCTGGTCTTTTTCTTTATTTGATAATTGATTTCTGTTTATCCAGTAACAAGGTAAATGTTTCATAAGAAATAACATGAATAAACACTTACAACTGTGCATATCTCTTGTGCTACTCAAAATGCCACTTGGCCTTTAACATACCATTTAAATGAGCCCTTTCCCAATTTTTTCAGACCCTTCGTTTTCGATACCTTCCCGTCTGGAAAAATGACAACGAATAAACTTTTATCCACTCGCTTTTCTTCTAAAAAATATAATTTGATTTATTTTCGCATATAGGAGCTTGGAACCAATGGAATCATATTTTAGAATAAGGGGACTGGAACCCCTAGTGCCTTGTCAAGTGACTACTTCTGCTGCTTACCTACCTCTACTAGCCCGTCAAGACATATTGTAAGATTTTGAGGTAGTAATTTTGTTTCAATTCTTGAAAGACCCGAAAGACGTATAAATATGTCCCTGGTGCTGACTTAATTTCCCAAGCCCTAAGTGCAAGGCCTGTAAATAATGTAAATAGCAAAAATCCTATATTTTGGCTTTCACATATAGGATTTAGGAAGCGCTGGAATCATGTTTTTGGATTGAGAGGGCTGGAACCAGTGGTGTAATTTCGTCAAACTCCTAGGAGAGGGGGAAGTTGCAGCCAGTTTTTCCAAATCAAGTGAGTATTACAGTAAAAACTGAAAATAAGATACTTGGTACCATGAAGGTACAATGTAGTACTTAAAAAGTACTATAAAGTTACTTTATAGCACTATAAAGGTAAATATATACTAAGGAAAACTATCCTTAAATTAGTTTTGACAAGATTTTAGAAGAAACTAAATTTAAGCTGGGGGAGGGCAAACTAACCCTAAGGGAGGGGGATAAACCGAGATCTTGTAGGGGAAGTAGCCCCCTGCCCCATAGAATATACGCCCATGCTTGGAACCTCTAGTGCTTTGAAATGCAGTTGAAAATCCAAAGTGGGCCAT
Organism: Artemia sp. Qi Xiang Cuo; assembly: GCF_049724085.1. NCBI lineage: Eukaryota > Metazoa > Arthropoda > Branchiopoda > Anostraca > Artemiidae > Artemia > Artemia sp. Qi Xiang Cuo. The sequence continues at coordinate 53,515,289 of NC_142805.1, read as the reverse complement.
TTGATTTGACACAGAAAGCTCAAGTTTCCTTTTAAGAGTTGAAAACTGTTGGGAAACAATTAGTCCCCTCCTTTGTCCTACTTCTGTGTCCTACTCCCTTCCCTAGTCCCTCGAGACATATTATACAACTTTGAGTAAATAATTTTGTTTGAAAAGCCAAAAGAGGCATAAATATGCCCCTAATGCTCACTTGATCCCTTCAGCTCTTAAGGTGAGGGACGTGGATAATGTAAGCTGCAAAAATAATGCAGTAGCATATAGTAAAATTACAACACAGAAAATAAACATTAAGTTTGACAGTAACCATTGTAATATAACTATAAGATATTCTTTTTGCACCGAGGGTTGCTTGAATATTCGATGTAGGGCAACTAATAGTAATGAAAATGTGTGCTGTCATTTAATTTTCAAAAAAAAAATTCTAATTTCCCAATTACGAAAGGGAGCTCCCCTAGAGCATTGTTTGTTTTCTGTTAGTTATCACATAATGAAACAAAGACAAATCTACCTAGCAGCTTACGGTCGTGATTGATGGGTTTGGAGTCGAATAAACCACGATTCAGAACCAAAGACCTGATCACATATGACCCAAGCAAATGATACGAGTAGATTGCCTCATCTGGATAACACCGTGGCCATAGGAGAATCACTGAACTGTAACAAGCTCATTTCCTTTTTGAGGGACAATGAGCTCTATCAAGGCCAGGCACTCTTGAGAATCAGTGAACTGTATCATGACCAGGCACTTTTGAGAATCAGTGAGCTGTATCAAGGCCAGACACTCTTGAATATCACTGTACTCTCTAGCTTTGAGAGTTAGTAGTCCAACGACTTAGTTGCGCAATAGATTCTGAGAGTTTTATGGCTCTAATGCATCATTGGGCCGTAAGAATTAGAGTAGTTTCAAATTTCATTGCAATGGAGTCAATGAATTGTTACACAATCGATTTCAATGGCCTTGAGCGTGGATATAAAAAACTTTACGGAGACACCATAATTTGGGTACGGCCCTACATAAAACCAGGTAGTAAAAGGTATCTTTTCTTTGCACTTTTTCAAGGCATTTTTGATTATCGGTGAACTCTGTCAAGGCCAGACACTCTTGAGAATCTATGAACTGTATCAATGCCAGACACTTTTCAGAATCAATGAACTGTAAAAAGGCCAGACACTCTTGGATGTCACTGTACTCTCTAGGCTTGAGAGTTAGTAGTGCACTGAATTCTTACACAATTGATTTCTTGGGCCTTGAGTGTAGATATAAAAACTTTATGGGGACATCACAATTTGGGTCATTGACCTATATAAAGACAGGTAGCAAAATGTATCTCATTTGAATAAGTCATACCTGGGCAAGAATATCAAGATAAATCCAAAACTTTCAGAATATGATCAGCTCAAAGGGTTGAAATTTTAATCGTTTACAGAACAATCTTTAGACATCAAGTAGTGACGGAGTTGTACATCCAAATGATAATAATATGAATACTTTTTTTATTTGGATTGAATGAAACCGATAAAGGGTTAAAATTTTAATCGCTTACCAACTAAGGTTAAATCTGAGGGAATGATGACTCCCACGCCACATTATATATTTGTCAGAATAGGATTAGGATATGTTTATCCTTCATAAGTCAATAAATTCACGTATAGAAAAGCGATTGGGATCAACCTCATGGACCTAGGGAGGGGGCTTGGTGGGGGGCAGCTGCCCCCCTAGACCTTCAAATTTACATTAGATATGGCTGAAAAAGCAGATGGTTTGGAAAAGTAGTTGATAAAACTCCATCACACTATCGACTGCCCCCTAGACAATATACTGCCTAATGCTGACTACGCCCATGACCAACCTAACTTCACTTCCTGGCTGTGGTCGCTATAATACACAAATATCAAGTGAGGAGTGCAGCTAATATAAAATAATGTCTAGTTTTTGAGTATGTTTAAGGATGAAACTAAAAAAGCCACATACATTTTAGGCTATAACACGACAGCCCTTAGTCATCCGTTGTCCAGCCTCCAAGGGTCCCAATACCCCCTAGCCCAACTTTTTCGGCCCTCCCCGTTTCTTGAACTTAGAATTTTTTGGACTTGGGATTTTTTGGACTTAGAATTCTTGAATGAGAATTACTTAGTTCGATTGAAGTTGCTGATTTTCCCCCTAGAATGAAGAAAAGTTTTTTCAGCGTTTGCGAAGACATGCAGGAAGGAGAAAAGGAATTCACACCTGAATTTCTCAACCACCCTAGCCATTTTTTTGCTCTGGGCTCTGATAAGGCTTAGAATTATTTTTGGCAAATGTTAGTTTCTGATTGATCAAAATGACAAAATTTGTAAATATTCGGAGTCTAAAACAAGGGAGCTATCGAATGGTGTATTACTATTTCCCTCTTATGAGTCATCTTAAGAATTTTGAACAGGACTGAAGTAGATGAATTGGAAATTTCTTCATTCCGTAAAATGAAAGAAATCAAACTCAGATAGAGTGACAGACTCTATCTGATGGCGAGTAGAGTTGTATAATGAGAGGAAAAAATATTGTGATGTTCGTTAATGTTAAAAGATAAGGTCTGTTCTGTCTTTCATCACTTATTTTCACTCTTGTATATTGACATGTGCTTTTAGGCTATGAGTCTTATGAGACTCCTCCGCCACAGGGGAGGTAAAGTCCAAAGACAATTTTCTGGAAAACCCCATATATCATAGATGTGTTTCACTTATAATCTGCTATGTGTTTCTATTTACTTTTATTAGTGCTACTGTAAACATGAATCTATTCTAGATAAGGAATCATCAACCTCTTTATTAGTCGAAAAATCTACGAAAGGGACTGAAAAAAATCTGCAAGAAGGACTGAGGAGAAGGCATGAAGGACGACTAAGGAGAATAGACCTTAGAAGTGCAGTAAACTTTATCCTGAAGCCAGACAGCGAGCCGTGTGATCTGGATTTGGAGGAATCTGAGGACGAAAGTAACCCTCTTCTATCTTTGAGAACCAGCTAAAGAAGAAGATGGTGATCGTTGTGAAGACAGCGATGACAAATTTGCTCTACCACTGAGTCAAAGAGCCAAGGTTCACGTGAAGTCTGCGAAAGTACTTTGAGATTAAGCTGAGGCAGAGGTGAAATAAAGCTCTTTGGCGGACCAGAGACGAATATGAAAATAAGGTCCAATGCTAGAGAAGGACGTCAGTTGGAAAAGACATATACCAAGCCCCAACTCATTTTTGGTGATGGTGACTCTAATTGCCTGCTTCTAGAAATTTTTTGACTCGGTCATAATAAGAAGTGTTTTAGAAGAGACAAACCAATATGCTTTACAACAGAAAGGATTGGAGGAATTCTTTACCTTACGGGCATCGTGAAACATCCAAATATGTCGATATACTGAGAAACAGCTACAGGTTATCCTCCAGTCGCTGACACCATGCCACGTGACCGCTTCAAGAAGATAATATAAAAAAACTAAAATAAAAACAATGATTTTTTAAATTTTCATGTTACGTGACTTATTACGTCATGTATGGTTATTAGTAGACAAACGGTGTTTTTTTTTACATCACATCACTTATTACGTCATATATGGCTATTAGTAGATAATCGGTGATAGAAATCGGACTTGCTTCAAAAATCAAATATCTTTGAAAAACTCCAGTATGGAAAGACATCAAAAATGTAGTTTTTTGTATAAAGTGATTCTATTTTTAAAATTCTGTTGTTTATTAATTACAAAAAACACTAGAAATTTTAATTTCCGTTCGAATGAGCCCTCACGCGACATTCTAGGACCAAGGGGTCGATGCAATCACCCCTGGCAAAAAGAAAAAAACAAACAAAAAAACAAATAAACATGCATCTGTGATCTTTGTTCTGGCACAAAATGCAAAATTCCAAATTTTTGTATATAGGAGCTTGAAACCTATACAGTAAGATTCACTGATAAGCTGAATCTAATGGTGTAATTTTCCTTAAGATTCTATGAGTTTTAGGGATGTTTTCCTCTTTTTCGAAAATAAGGCAAATTTTCTGAGGCTCTAAACTTTTGATGGGTAAGACTAAGCTTGATGAAACTTATACATTTAAAATCAAAATAAAACTTTAATTTTTTTGGTGTATCTATTGGTATCAAAATTCCATTTTTTAGAGTTTCCGTAACTATTAAATCGGGTTGTCTCTTACTTGCAGTTTGTTACCACGAACTTTTTGATACGACAGTTCTTTCACGTTAACGACAGCTCCAAGGTAATCAGGAAGGGGGACGCAGGATACAACCCCCTTTTCAAGGTGCAAGCGTTGTAATACAAGCTGCAGGGGAATATGCAAGAAATCCCATACAAATAACGTCAATCCGTAGATGAGCAAGTGGTCCCATTCGAAGACCTTCTTGGCCTCTAAATGCATATGAAAGACAAGTCCCATAAGTGGTGGATAAAAATATTCACAAGAGCTGGAGCTGGTGGTATAGTATATGATTTATGATATCAAAGACTATAGTGGAAAAGGAACCACCATTGGTTCTGATCTTGGTTTCGGCGCAGATGTGTTGCTACGTCTGGTTGAACATCTTCCATGGAGCCAAAACTTCAAGATTTTTTTATTTCTTTTACAGCAGCTTTTATCTCTTAGAAAAGCTTCAGCAAATAGGAATTGAGTCAGTTGGGACAGTGAGAAACGACTGAATGCGGAAAGTGAAACTCCCACCTCTGGGAGCAGACCAAAAAAATGAAAACAACAGGAATGGGACCACTTGATTGGCCAGTCGAGCAACATTCTAGCATTATCATGACGACGTGGTACGACAATAAGCCTGTTCACCACAGTTCACTATACGGCACGCCTGACCCTGCTTATCAATACTAATGATGGGACAAAAAGAGACAGGCTCAAATCGATGTTACTTGACCTCATGTTGTCAAAGAATGTAACAAGTTTATGGGCGAGGTTGACTTGAGTGATATGTTGATCAAGCTATATCGTATCGATATCAAGGGGAAGAAGTGGCACATTCGTCTTATCTATTACTTCTTGGACATGAGTTTGGAAAATACTTAGTTGCTTTATTGGCGCAATCGTCCGAGTGATGCTCGGAAACCTTAGTTGAAACATCGCTTTCGCGCTGACATTGCAGAATAGCTACTGAGAGATGCAATTGTGCCTGCAATGAGAAACGGGAGACCGCCAAGTAAGTCACCGGTTACTTCCATGCCCCAGAAGAAAATGAGGAGTGGCAGTGTTCCTAGTTCCAGTGTCATATTCCATGTGAAATAAATATTTGAAATAAACGATTTTTCTTCTTGTCAACCTTATTACAGACTGCTATTAAGCTAAAAAGAAATATATTATTTTTTCTCTCAAGATTTCATAATTTTGCCATCAAAGGGATAGAAGAGAATTAAATTATTTTCGCCGTGTGTGAAGGATAAACAGGGAAGGAGAATTGAAATCATGTCCGAAAATATATCATGCAAGTAACGTCACATTTATATACATTCCAAGGGCAAAAATTCCATCATTTTTCCCAAGGAGTGGCCGTAGCGTTTTTAGTATCTATGACTCATGCAAAATTAAAAAATATGACACCAAACAGCTAAAAAAAGGCATGTATCAAGAAACAGCAAAAATAATATTGAACTACCAATGAAAATGCTGCATGATGGAACCTGTGGTTGGCGCAAAAAGTTCCTGGGAGGATGTAAGGAGTGAGCCTTTAAATAGACTAGGAATGAGGAGCAGCATGTGTATCTGTGATAGCCTCGGGTGGCTGGGTGCTGCAGCCACCTGAAAAATCCACACGAGAGCCATTACTACGAAAGATAACGGTAAATTATAAGGAGATAAATAGGACTTGGTGCACCAGTTATACAGTATAACTTGGGGCATCCATTTATACTGTTTCTGTAAAAGAACATTCAAAACTGAAGAGAAAACTCTAGTTTAATACTAAAACAAAAACAAAAAAAGTACCATCTAGGGTTACCAAACAAAATTATTATGTCTTTATAAAAACCTACGTGAAATAACGATTTGTACTTAATTCCTGTCGTGGCGCAACAGAAAGAATCTCTGCTTGGCAATACGGGACCTAAATTTCGATCGTAGGTGCAGTAATTCACCTCATATCCAACAGTTTTACTCTGTTGATGATAGTATGCGAGTAACTCCGTAATAATCCAAACAAGTTAGAGATTAGCATTCAATATCTCTTTTCTTGCTTGAATTTTAATTTTTGTAAGAACCGCTTTTTCCGACAGATTAAAGCATGTATTTTTATGTACATCTCTTTTTAACTATATCGTTGTCTTGTACGGCTATCTAGCAATATGCCTAATCCTTTTACGACTCGGAGAAATTTTAAAACAAAATCATTTGCTGATTATGAAAAGACTTTGCGGTCTATCCAAATGAGCTCAGACTTTTAATTCGGACTGCAATTTAAACAAAACTTAGTTTGTTTTAATGTGTTTGATTATTTTTGATAATGCAGAATTAAGTGGTGTTATTAGTTCTAAGTCTTATTATGTCTATGACAGGAAAAAAAATAATGAACATTTTAACACTGAAACCACGGTTAGAAAACCTAGCAAAAAACTTTTCAAAACCACTTATATTATCTAGCAGAGTCGAGCAAAATAATCATGTTAAGTATGATAATATTACCTTGGAAAGTCTTAGATTGAATTCAGCTCAGCTTTAGTTAACAATATAGTCTTAATGAATAAAAAAGAGGTTTATTTTTAAATTGAATTATTCTGCTTGGCAATACTACACTTTTATTCATTTTTAAAGCTATATCTAGATTTAACTTAGTGATAGCTTGTTATACACTTTTTAATTATGCATGGTAATGCTGTATCAAGTTTCAAAATTAACTCAAATGAGGAGAAGTTATTAGTTTTGTTTGAAAAGAAACCTAATAGTTTCACTGAGTCTAGTTTTTAATTTTAAATTGAATAGTTTAATGACTTGGAACCAAAATTTCAAACAGCATAAATAAGGGGCCATATGCCTCTAGATAACCTGGCTAAGTTAGATTTTATTGTTCAAACTCCATATCCTGTAAAAAAAAACCTTGTAGTATTGCTTTAAAATTTTTCAGTTTGTTTTGGAAAGTGATGATAAGAGGTCTACCTCTAGGTAGAACCCTCAGTGCAATGTTTTTTCTAAAACACATCTCCTTTTAAATGAGCGTCCTTAACCGAACTATTGGTCTCTATACAGATTACATAAAAAAGAAAACGAGCTTTTTCAACTGATAGTAAGGAGCAACATTAAACTAATAACGAACAGAAATTATTATGCATATGAGGGGATCAAACAGTTCGTGGTAACGATCTGTAAGTAAGGAGCGACCCGGCTCAATAGTAACCGAAACTCTAAAAAGCGAAATTTTGATACCAATAGATAAATCAGAAGAATCAAATTTTTATGCTGATTTCAAATATATAAGTTTAATCTAGTTTAGTTTTACCCATTAAAGGTTATGCGCCTGAGAAAATTTGACTTATTTTTGAAATAAGGGGGAAACACCCCCCAAAATTCATAGAACTTTAATCAAAATCACACCATCGGATTCAGCGTATCAGAAAACCCTACTGTATAAGTTTCATGCTCCTATCTGCAGAAATGTGGAGTTTTGTATTTTTTGTCAGAAGAAAGATCACGGTTGCGTGTTTATTTGTTTTTTTTTTTGTTTTGTTTTTTTATTCCCTAAGGGATGATCGTATCGATTCAGTAGTCCTAGAATATCGTAAGGGGATCATTTCAACGTAAATTAAAAGTTCTAGTGCCCTTTTAAAGTGACCAAAAAAACTGGATGGCAACTTGGCCCCCTCCCACAGTTATTTTTTCCCAAAGAAGGGGGGCTAATTCATGCCCCCCCCTATGCCCATCCATTCCCCAAAAATATTTCATCAAAATTTCGTTATAACCATTTTATTCAGCATAGTTGAAAAGTCTGAAATTTATGTCTTTGAAGATGACAAACCCCCATCACAGCCCTCAGCACTGTCAGCTATGCCCCGAGGACATATAAGGTTTCTATGGAAATGGTGGTCATATACACTCCAGAGATGGAGCATTGAATTGAAAATCAGATGTTTTAGTGCCCTTTTTAAGAGTCAAATTGATCGGGGGCAGCCCTCCCCCAGGTTGTATTTTCCACAAATGCATCCTATAGGAATTGTGCGATAGCTGTTTTCTCAAAAAAAAAGTCTAAAGACCATATAAAATGGGGCTCTGGGGTCAAAAGAATTCCCCAGGGTCTGGGGGTAAGGATTATATGTTATGCCCCAGTGGTATGTACCATTCTTATGCAAGGGGTGGTCGTGTGAACTTTAAAAAAACTCATTTGATTGGAAATATATAGTTCTAGTTCCCTTGTAAGAATCAAGCCTGAGAGAAAGCAATTACCCCCCTTCCAAACATCCTTTTCCCGATACGTATTCAATTGAAATTATGAGATAGCCATTTTGCTACCGATTGTCCAAAAATCATATGACAATATCTTTAGGGTGGACGTAATCCCCAGAGCCCATGGGCACAGGCTGTAAGTTAGGCCTGGGTTATTAAAGGTTTTTATTAAAGGGCTGGTCGTATAAGATTTGGAGGAGCCTTGGAGGAGGCTCATTCATTGGAAATTGAAAGTTCTAGTTCCCTCTTTTAAAGTAAAAAGTGAATGGAGGGCAATCAGCCGCCCCCTTCGAACCTATCATTCCCCAAAACACATCCAATTTAAATTATAAGAGACCTATTTTGTTCAAAAAGAAATATCTTTTTCTTTGTCATGGCATGTCTTTGGGGATGTCAATCTCCACACAGTCCTGGAGACAAGGGTTGCAAGTTAGGCAATTCGTTCATGGTTTAAACATAGTATAAGTTATTGAGAAAGGTTGAGAAAGGTCGTATAAAATTTGTATCAGATGGAGCTCATTTGATTGGAAGTCGGAAGTTTTAGTGCCCTTTTTAAGAGTCAAAAGTTAATGGAGGGCCATCAGCAACCTCCCTTCCCCCCAAACTATCATTCCCTAAACCACACTTGATCGAAGTTAGTAGTATAGATATAATATAAGAGAGCGGGCAGGTGGGATATTACTGTAGTAATCTAAGAGAGCGGGGTGTCTCCCCATATAGCTATAATATAAGGTAGCGGGGTGTCTTCCATATAGCTACAATGCTTTCAAGCGCACAGTACACCCGCCAATACAAGCAGACAGTGTAATGACCGGATTCAACTACCGTGAAAACTCGTGCTGATCTCTGTTTAAAGTGCGTGATGTTTTCATGGTAGTGATTCGTTTCCTTTGTATTGTAGTTATTTCCTATCTGTCTGCTACTTTTAATTGTTAGGTGTGGTTGATTTATGTTTAACCTTGAACACGGGTATAAAAACTTCTAATGATGATATTTTTCTTTTCCAATGATACGATTTTTTACATTCTAAGTATCTTCCCATTGATTCTTATGAAATTTGTGTTTGATATGGGAATCGAAAATGAGACCCGTGATTTCCCAAGGTAAAAGAACGACACGTTAATCGACTGAACCAACAAGCCATTGAACATATTATGATTTTAGAAATACATTCAATGAATTGTTTCTGGGACATTGCCCCACTGATGTTAAGCGTCACAATATTGTAACAGGTTCATTCCATTGAACTGGAACAAGTTCAAGCACATTCGATTTATCAATTGAATTTTTGATAGGTGTTAAAAGTGACCTGTTTCGGGGCATTTTTATGGCATCATCATGAGAATATGCATACCATGATGATGTAAGTTATGAAAAACTTACACACACACAAAAACTTACACACACACAAAAACTTACACACACACAAAAACTTAAACAAACACGAAAAATTAGACAAACAAAAAAAATAAAATACACAAAAACTTAAACACACACAAAAACTTACACACACACAAAAACTCACACACACACAAAAACTTACACACAGACAAAAACTTACACACACAAAACAACTTACACACACAAAAAAACTTACACACACACACACACAAAGAGATAAACACACAAAAAAACTTACACACACACACAAAAACTTACACACACACACAAAAACTAACACACACAAAAACTTACACACACACAAAAACTTACACACACACACAAAAACTGACACAAACACAAAAACAAAAACACACACAAAAACTTACACACACAAAAAAACTTACACACACACAAAAAAATTTACACACACACACAAACTTACACACATATAAAAACTTAAACACACATAAATACTTACACACACACAAAAACTTACACACACACAAAAACTTAAACACACACAAAAACTTACACACACGCACAAAAACTTACACACACGCAAAAACTTACACACAAACAAAAACTTACACACAAACAAAAACTTACACACACAAAAACTTACACACACACAAAAACTTACACACACACAAAAACTTAAACAAACACAAAAAAAAATAGACACAAAAACACAAAAAAACACACACAATAACACACTTACACAAGCAAAAAAACTTACACACAAAAAACCAAACACCCAATTAAAAACACAAAAAATATCACACACACACAAAATCTTACACACACACAAATAAACAGAATCTAACACACACTTAAAAACTTACACACACACACACAAAAACTCACACACACACAAAAAATAACACACACACAAAAACTTACACACACACAAAAACTTACACACACAAAAACTTACACACACGCAAAAACTTACACACACACAAAAACTTACACACACACAAAAACTTACACACACACAAAAACTTACACACACACAAAAATTCCCAAAAATTATCTAACATTGATAGGAATATCAGAAGAATTTTGTCAACATCCATCCTTGTTTCTCAAAACTAAAAGCCAAGTTCCTCAAAATGATGTAACATTGCTAAGGATATCAGATGTATTTTGAAAATATGTATCCTTGTCTCTCAAAACTAAAAGCTCAGTTCCTCATAATGATATAACATTGCTACGAATATGAAATTCATTTTGAAAATATGTATCCTTGTTTCTCAAAACTAAAAGCTAAGTCCCTCAAAGTAATCTAATATTGCTAAGTATATCAGATGCATTTTGACCCTATCCATCCTTGTTTCTCTCAACTAAATGATAAGTTCCTCAAAATGATCTAACACTGCAAAGAATATCAGATGCGTTTTGTCCACATCCATCCTTGTTTCTCAAAACTAAAAGCTAAGTTCCTCAAAATGATCTAACATCGCTAAGGACACCAGAAAATCGGATGCATTTTGACCATACATATCCTTGTTTCTGTCAACAAAATTTGCGACTTTTACTATTAGAAAAATAATGTTTGTAGTGATCAATTTTTTTTTCTAATATATTTATCTGTAAAAGTATCGTATGATTCTAAAAGACACAATTTCCTAGATATATATAAAAAAGGTGTTTTATTGAAATATTAGATATAAATCTATATATTCTATCGTTTTTATTACTTCTACATCATCATCATTAACAACTGATGATGATCTCTCTATGCTGACATCTTCCTTCCGTCTTTTAGCGGGTGGGGGGAGAAACTCCATACTATCACCATCGATATGTATTTCTTGAATCATTCGTCTTTTAGTGGGTAGAGGGTGAAACTCCATTGTATCTTCATCCTCCGCCACCACTACTGTTTCTAGAGTTTTCAACTATTTCTCCCCCCATACTACTGATTTTCCTACACTTGATAATTTTATATCCTCCTCTTCAGTTACTAACATTTCTCTCCATTGGCTACAATCAAAGATTGATTGTGCCTCCTGAAACTTAAAAATAAAATATGAGGATCATGTTAGTAAAGTTAAATGAATCTAAATCAACAAAAATAAACTCTACATGTTTCAAGTTCTAATGTCGCTCCTAACTCTAGGTTTAAAAAAACATGTTTTTTTTCAATTCGAAAAAACAGAACAGACCAGAATACGGGTCACAACTTTTCTACACCACTCACAGCAATAAAAAAAGAAACAACTGTTTTTAAGTGAAAGTAAGGAGCAACATTAACTTATGGGTGGGGGTAGTGGGAGCAGTTGCCCCATCTATATCTTGAAAATACTTATTTTCCATTAGTTCATAGGAAAAATAAATAGAAAAACACACACAAACACAAACACACAAACAAACAAACACACACACACACACACAAAAACACACACACAAACACACACACACACACAAACACACACACACACACACACACAAAAACACACAAACACAAGCACACAAACACAAACAAACACACAAACACAAACACACATTTCAACGAAAAAAGTCCAAAATTAACTTTGAAACATCTTCAGAATGTAACAGTGACATGGTAAACCACGACAAAACACTACTGACACAACTTTTCTACACCCCTCACAGCAATAAAAAAGAAACAACTTTTTTAAGTGAAAGTAAGGAGCAACATTAACTTTTGGATGGGGGTAGTGGGAGCAGTTGCCCCATCTAGATCTTGAAAATACCTATTTTCCATTAGTTCATAGGAAAAATAAATAGAAAAACATGCAAACACACACACACACACACACACACACACAAACACACACACACACACAAAAACACACACGCACACACACACACGCACACACAAACACACACACACACACACACACATACACACACACACAAACACACGAACACAAACACACACAAACAGACATACACACATTTCAACGAAAAAAAATCCAAAATGAACTTTGAAACATCTTCAGAATGTAATAGTGACATGGTAAACCACGACAAAACACTACTGAAATGTTCCAACTCTTACATTTCAACGGAAAAAAAATCCAAATGAACATTTAAACATCAAGAGAATGTAACAGTGACAAGGTTAAAAAAAAATGAAAGAGTGAATAAATGCTTTATCAACATCCGTTGTCGAATAAATTGACAAAATCTAAGCATCAGAGTGATTAAATTCTATATCAACATCCTTTTCCCGGATATATAGGATAAAATTTACGAAATCTAAGTGCTAGAGTGAATAATTTTTTTATCAAAATCTTTTGCCAGATACATCGGAAAAAATTGACAAAATCTAAGTGTCAGAGTGAATAATTTATTTTTGTCAACATCCTTTGTCAGATACATCGAATAAAATTGACAGAATATAAATATCAGAGTGAATAAATGCCTTATCAATATCTTTTATCATATATGTCAGATAAAATTTACAAAATCTAAGTATCAGAGTGATTAAATTCTATATCATAATCCTTTTCTCGGGTACATAGGATAAAATTAATAAAATCGAAGTATCAGAGTGAATAAATGATTTATCAACATCCTTTTTCGGATATGTCGGATAAAATTGGCTAAATCTAAGTGTTAGAGTGAGTAATTTTTTTCTATCAATATTGTTTGACAAACAAATAGGATAAAAATGATAAAATCTAAGTGTCAGACTGATAAATTTTCTTATCAACATCCTTTGTCAGATACATCGGATAAAATTGACAAAATCTAAGTGTCAGAGTGAATATTTTTTTTATCAACATCCTTTGTCAGATACATCGGATAAAATTGACAACATTAAAGTATCAGAGCGGATAAATGCTTTATCAACATCCTTTGTCAGATAAACTTAGCAAAACCTAAATATCAGAGTGATAAAATTCTATATCAACATCCTATTCTCGGATACATAGGATAAAATTGACGAAATCTAAGTATTAAAGAGAATAATTTTTTTTATCAACATCTTTTGCCAGATACATCGGATACAATTGACAAAATCTAAGTGTCAGAGTGAATAATTTTCTTATCAATATCGTTTGTCAGATGCATCTAAAAAAATTCCAAAATCTAAATATCAGAGTTAATAAATGCTTTATCAATATCTTTTATCGGATATGTCGGATAAAATTGACAAAATCTAAGTATCAGAGCAATTAAATTCTATATCAACATCTTTTTCTGGGATACATAAGATTAAATTGACAAAATATAAGTGTCAGAGTGAATAAAAGCCTTATCAACATCCATTGTCGGATATGTCGGTTAAAATTTACAAAATCTAAGTATCAGAATAAATTATTTTTATCAACATCTCTTGTCAGATACATCGCATAAAATTGACAAAATCTAAGTATCAGCGTGAATAAATACTTTATCAACATCAATTGTCGGATATGTCAGATAAAATCGACAAAATCTAAGTATCAGAGTGGTTAAATTCTATATCAACATCCTTTTCTCAGGTACATAGGATAAAATTGACAAAATATAAGTGTCAGAGTGAATAAAGCTTTTTTTATCAACATCTTTTGCCAGATACATCGAATAAAATTGACAAAATGTAAGTGTCAGAGTGAATAAATGCTTTATCAAAATCCTTTGTCAGATATGTCGGACATCGGATAAAATTGACAAAATCCAAGTATCAGAGTGAATAAATACTTTATCAACATCCATTGTCGGGTATGTCGGATAAAATCGAAAAAATCTAAGTATCAGAATAAATTATTTTTATCAACGTCTATTGTCAGATACATCTGATAAAATTGACAAAATTTAATTATCAGAGTGAATAAATGCTTTATCAACATCAATTGTCGGATATTTCAGATAAAATCGACAAAATCTAAGTATCAGAGTGATTAAATTCTGTATCAACTTCCTTTTCTCGGGTACATAGGATAAAATTGACAAAATTTAAGTGTCAGAGTGAATAATTTTTTTATCAACATCTTCAGTCAGATACATAGAAAAAAAATTGACAAAATCTAAGTGTCAGAGTAAATAAAGTTTTTTTTATCAACATATTTTGCCCGATACATCGGATAAAATTGACAAAATGTAATTTTCAGAGTGAATAAATGCTTTATCAACATCCTTTGTCAGATATGTCGGACATCAGATGAAATTTACAAAAAGTATCAGAGTGAATAAATGCTTTATCAACATCCTTTGTCGGGTAAAATTGACAAAATCTAAGTATCAGAGTGATTAAATTCTACATCAACATCCTTTTCTCGGATACATAGGATAAAATTGACAAAATCGAAGTGTCAGAGTGAATAAATTTTTGTATCAACATCTTTTGTCAGATGCATCGTATAAAATTGACAAAATCTAAGTATCAGAGTAAATAAATTCATTTTCAACGTCGTTTTCGGATACATCATGTAACAATCATAAAATCCAAGTTCTATTCATTTCGACTTTATGCATCGTTACGTTGAATTTACGTTAGATCGATTATAGATGGCAGCACACCCTCTCAGACATACAGTCATAGTGAGAGAGATATGCAAAAAGTTGGGTTAATTTAGGCTCACTTAGAGTGGCGTGCCACTCTAAGTGAACCTAAATTAACCCAACTTCAACCCAACCAACGAAAGATGTTGATAAATCATTTATTCCCTCTGATACTTAGATTTCGTCAATTTTATCCGATGTATCTTACAAAGGATGTTGATAAAAAAAATATTTCCTCTGACACTTAGATTTTGTCAACTTTATCTGATGTATTTGACAAAAGATGTTGATAAAAAAAATTCATTCACTCTGACACTTAGATTTTGTCATTTTTATCCTATGTATTGGGCTAAAGATATTGATAGAAAAAATTATTCCCTCTAACAGTTAGATTTTGTCAATTTTATCTGACATAACCGACACAGGATGGTGATAAATCATTTATTCACTCTGTTACTTAGATTTTATCAATTTTATCCTCTGTATCCGAGAAAAGGATGTTGATGTAGAATTTAATCACTCTGATACTTAGGTTTTGTCAATTTTATCCGACATATCCGATAAAGTATGTTGATAAAGCATTTATTCACTCTGATATTTAGATTTTGTCAATTTTATTCGATGTATCTGACAAAGGATGTTGATAAAAAAAACTTATTCACTCTGACACTTAGATTTTGTCAATTTTATTCGATGTATCTGACAAAGGATGTTGATAAAAAAAATTATTCACTCTAACACTTAGATTTTGTCAATTTTATCCCATGTATCCGAGAAAAGGATGTTGATATAGAATTTAATCACTCTGATACTTAGATTTTGTCAATTTTATCCGACATATTCGATAAAGGATGTTGATAAAAAAAATTCACTCTGACACTTAGATTTTATAAATTTTATCTGATGTATCTGGCAAAAGATGTTGATAACCAAAAATTCATTCACTCTAACACTTAGATTTCGTCTAGTTTATCCTATGTATCGGAGAAAAAGATGTTGACATAGAATTAAATCACTCTAATACTTAGATTTTGTCAATTGACCCGACAAAGGATGTTGATAAAGCATTTATTCACTCTGATAGACCGATTTTGTCAATTTTATCTGATATATCTGACAAAGGATGTTGATAAACAAAATTTATTCACTCTGACACTTGGATTTTGTCAATTTTATCCGATGTATCTGACAAAAGATGTTGATAAGAAAAATTTACTCTCTGTAACACTTAGATTTTGTCAATTTTTCCTAGGTATCCGAAAAAAGAATGTTGATATAGAATTGAATCACTCTGATACTTAGATTTTGTCAACTTTATCCTATGTATCCGAGGAGTGGATGTTGATATATAATTTATTCACTCTGACACTTAGAATTTGTCAATTTCATCCGATGTATCTGACAAAAAATATTGATAAAAAAATTTATTCACTCTGACACTTGGATTTTGTCAATTTCATCCTATGTATCCGAGAAAAGGATGTTAATATAGAATTTAATCACTCTTATACTTATATTTTGTCAATTTTATCCGACATAACCGATAAATGATGTTGATGAACCATTTATTCACTCTGATACTTAGATTTTGTCAATTTTATCCAATGTATCTGACAAAAGATGATGGTAAAAAAATTTCTATCTTACAAAAGATAATGATATAGAATTTATTCTCTCTGATACTTGGAATTTCTTCAATTTTATCCGACGTATCTGACAAAAGGATGATGATAAAGAATTTATTCATCCTAATACATAGATTTTGTCAATGTTAACCAAAATAACCGACAAATGATATCGCAAAAGAATGTTGATGAAGAGTTTGCTTACTTTGATACCTAGATTTTGTCAATTTTAACCAACATATCCGACAAAGGATATTGATACAGAATTTTTCAATCTGATACTTTCATTTTTTTGATAATGTTAACCGACATATTCGGGAAAGGACGTTCATAAAGAATCTATTCTTTCTGATACCTAGATTTTTATCAATTTTATCCTGATCTTTCCAACAAAAGGTGTTGATAAAGAATTTATTCATTCTGATACTTAGATTTTCTCCATGTTAACCCATCTATCTGACATATGGTGTTTGCAAATTCCTTTTCTTACATCCCCGATGCTTCAATTGACATTTTAAACGTTTGATATGCTATCATGCTCTAAAAATAATGAACACATAACAACATAATGCATAAAATATTTTTAATAAAATAATGTCATGTAGGATTTTAATACAAAAAATATAATATTATACATTATTAATATCAATGAAAAACTTTGGACATTTTCAATCTGTTTCATAAAATATTTCACCATTTTCTCTCTTGATTTCGTAGCTATTGTCTTCTCTTAGTTCGTAAACAGTAGAATAATCATCATTCCATTTTGAGTCATACACAATTTTAACTGGTGTGTCCCCGACAGGTTCAATATGCGTTTTGTCCTTTATATTATTTGGTTCACTGACTGTTTGATCAATGATGGTAGTAACGTTTTCTGACACTTTGTTTTTCATCAATTCATCTTTATATTCCTTAGTGATATTTTCTACCCATACCCTTTTTATTTTTCCGGCAATTTCACTGTCTATTACAACATTATTTTTACACAGGTAACAGTTTCAGTACGTAGACAAAATATGGTTTATGATATTAGTATAAGAGTAGGCCTTTCTTCTTTTGACCTTACGTTGAATGCTAATAGCCGAAAGCTGACGATAGGATGTATCAGTAGGTAATATGTTACATGCAACAGTAGCAAGGAGTTGTCCTCTATCATCAACGATTATTTTTATGTTGGCATTCTCTTTGAGTGCAATCATCTCCGGATATCTCAATCTCGTATATCCGCCAACATAAGAGCTGAATTTTTTGGTACTCTAAAGGAATTTAATTCCGTACTGTCATGACAATGCACGCATACATTTCCAATAGTGCTACCACTTATACTTGTTTCATAGTTCAAATACTTCTCCTTGTCGAAATTCAATGCTACAATAACACTATCATGTGAGCACACTTTCTTAAAATGCTCCATATTCACTGTTTTAAACAATACGACTTATGTGTTTATCGTTCCATTGCGAAAAAATACTGATTTAATGCATGCAATAAAATAGGTTGTGTCGATAACCTGCCATAAAGTACCAATGGGAAAGCCACATCGTGTCAATGAGCAAGCATAGAGTACATTATTTTTCTAATAATAAAGGTAATAACTAACATGTCTATACCATTCTCATTTTGAGTTTGGAAAATATTAAATGTGAATTTCTTATGCTTTAAGCACGTTTTATCTCATTCAAAGACATGTAAAAAAAATTTGAAAAATATATCATGTTAAAAAATAAAAAAAAAAGTTAAAAAAATTCAAAAAATGGGGGGAGGGGGACTAAAGCAGTTAGAGGGAGGGGCCCCCTTTGAGGTTGGGGATAGGGGGGCCTTTGGAGATTGAGGTCCTTGGTGCATAGGGTCATTGATGGTTGCGATCCTTGATGCTTCAAACCTATAATCACCTCACTTCTTGATTTCTCAGGATTTCTAAGGATTGTTCTGAATTTCCTCATTAAAATTCTTTACTTGCCATCTACATCTCTATTAGTATCAACTTTTTAGTATGCTAGAATGTTGCAGCAGATTTTATAATGACAACACTTTTCAAATGGTACTTGTGTATTATACAGAACACATCGGAGAAGTAAAGCTAGGTCAACTCACATGGTCATTTTATCATCATTCAACATTTCCATAGATTGATGCTATTCTAAATTTATAATAAATTGCCTATGAGTTAACAACCCCTTTGGGCTTACCTTGACTGGTAATCAGTTTAACCCTTTTATACCACCTTCATACAATCCAATCACCAATTAAGATCTTTCTCACCCTTATTATTCAATCATCAATTAAGATCATTCATATACTCCAATTTGCAAATACTATACCTTTTTTGCAAATAGAGTTATTTTTTGGTAAATGATTTAACACCATATGCCATCAATTCTAGACAAGATGCAAGGTATCTTCAGCCTAGAGGTTATTAGTGTTTGACTATTTTTGAGTCAGAATTATGCACGGCTTGGCTGTATCTTTAATTAAAACATTATTCATAGGAAAAAACATGATTATCTAACCCTACAAATGAAACCGATATTTTTTTTCTTTTTACAGAAGGCTCAATAAACCTTTGAATACTCAATTTGACGACCTCAAGTTTTGACTATTGAACCTAGAAAAACGTAAAAAAAATGGGTTTCACCTCGGAAACCTGTCTGGTAACTCACGTATCGTTCATAGTAATAGGTGACTGACCGTGGTAAGCCATGTGTCCGTGAAACTGCGCATATATTCTTGTGTAATTCCTTGTATCCCTGAAACCTTATATATACACAATACTCACCAATACTACTACCACACTACTCCATTTACACTATTGAGGGGAAATTTAAACCAAACTAAAAGACGCTATAATTTCAAGAAGTACATGAACGTACAGGTTATCAAAAGGACATATCAGGAGTGCCGTAGCAATGGCTATTTGTATGAAGTTGAAACTTCCAAGACCTGATGAGAGGGATGTTCTACTGACCAAAAGGTAATATGCTAATGATACTGCTGTTAGTAGTGCTACCGCTATTCAATACTATTATAAGTAATATCGATACTACTACTTTGACTACTATTACAACTATGCCTAATGATATAAAGGTCAAAGTTTCACAGAATTATGAGGGGGGGGGGGTTAAATGAATAAAAAAAAACCGTTTTCATACAGATTTCAAAATGGTGTAACAGTAATATCTTAGGAACAGATTGGTGTGTAAAGTGTAAACTAACAGGACTTGTTGCGAGGCATGTTAAACTAACCAACAGAAAATATTTACATCCTAATGCTACTGCTTCTATCCATACTACTACTACTGTTACTATTATTACTACGTCAATTACTTCTACTGCCACTAAAACTTAAGCTACTAATATTAAATCTACTGCTACTACTACTACTGCTATTAAAACTAGGAATATTGAGGTGAAAAATTTGGGATATATAGAAACTGAATGGAACTAATTCGAAGAACACTTTGCCCACACAGCGGACGCATCAGAAATGCTTCAGGAACGGATGGTGGTTTTAGGCTAAAACTGTCAACATGTGCTGAAGGGGATGTTGAAGAAACCAAAGGGGGCTATGCGTATACTGCCACTAATGCTGCTAAAACTATTGCTACTGCCCAAGGTAAGGATATTAAGGTGTAGCTTCAAAGAAATATTTAGGCGGATGTTGAACTAAATCAAAACTATGAGCATGTAGACTTTCAAAAAGGTGACAAAGCAATTTCTGAACCACAACTTATTTTATTAAGTTAGACCTTTAAGGATAAGTTGTGGGGGATTTTGAACTAACCAGAAGGCATTATGTGTATACTTTTAATGCTACCACTAAAGTTACTGTGACTAATGACGCCAAGGGTATTAAGGTGAAACTTTTAAGGAACGTTTAGGAAGAGTTTCAATTAGACGAAAAAAATGTACGCATTCAGATTGTCAAAAGGGCATAAAAGCCGCACCAAAAGGGCATAGGCAGCACTACTCTATAATAGCTAGAAATACGATTGAAACTTATAAAGGAGCTAATTTGATTCAAAATTGAAAGTTCTGGTGCCCTTTTTAAGAATAAAAAGCGATTGGAGGGCAAGTAATCCTTCTCTCAAGCCCATTCATTTTCCAAACACATCCAGTCAAAATTTTGAGACAGTCAATTTGTTCAACATAGTAGAACGGTCCAGCAACTATGTCCTTAGGGATATTGAGCGCGTCACCCCCCCCCCAAATTATGCAATTGGCCAATCAAGCTTAAAAACTAAACGTTGATTTAAACTAAATCAAAAGGCATTGTGTATATGGTTGTCAGTAAGACACCTCAGCAATATATCGAGAACGACCGGATCCATTAAGTTGAAACTTTTGAGGCTATTACTATTACTACTTCTGCTCTTACAAATTAAATAAATAAATAGTTTTAGTGTATGGAGGCTGTTAAAGAGCATAGATGGAATCATCTTTTGGGAATGATATTAAATTTTATTTTTCAGGTCAACTTCAGAAGTTGTACAATAAATAGCCAAAACGAGTCAAACTCAAAACAAGTAACAATTAACATGAGTAGGGTTGATTACCCCCAAGCCTCCTCGAGACCAGAACATAATTTGCTCTTTACTGAAAATAAAATACGTTTTAAATATTTTCACTTTTTTACTTTCATAAAGAAATATTACCAAAGATTTAAGGAAGAAATATCAGTATATGTCAATTAAACTGACAATCCACGGTCATTTGTTCTTTTTTCGGTAAAGCTCAAAGGATGTTCAGGTCTTGAAAAGGCATGGGGATTATCAGCCCTAGTCATGTTAATTTTTTCTCGTTTTGAGCCGATTCCTTTGGTACATCTATTGGTGTAAAATCCATTTTTTAGAGTTTTGGTTACTATTGGAGTCGCTCCTTGCTTACAGTTGATAACCTAGTCTCTTGGGAACCTAGTCTCTTGTTAATATTATATTGATAAAAGTATAATTTGCATGGCTTGCTCAGTAAGTAAGAATTTGCATTTGTTACTTATAAAAAACTGTTAAGTGTCACATGATATTCTGCGTGACTGGTTAGCTTTAATTTCCCTTTGTTTTTTTTTGTTATTCTAAGAAAATTTTTACCGTCAGTTATATTGATCCTCTTTCCTAGGGAATCCCAGTCCCTCCCCCTTAGGATAATCCGCCCCTCCAGAAGAAGGTGTGCTTTATAGTTTAAAAAAAGCTGTTAAGTTTCCGCGTCCTGATAATGATTTCAAGATAAATCACAAATGATCAGCGAGTCATCTGCAAATGTTTATCGGTCCCGTAGTCCATTTCTAAAACTTAACCTCGCAGTTTTTATCTTCGGTTTTAAGCGATATTGGTCACTTTTTAATCATTGTATAGAGCACAGATAAATTATCAGCTTCACACGTACTGTCTAAACTTCGCCTTTTACAGACCCCGTGGAATTCAGATTTGTATTTTGTAGCATTTGGTAAACGAAAGTTAAAATCAAAATGGAATTGGTGGACATCTATTTGGCCGCCCTAGTTTTAGCAGATTCTATGTTCTCTTTTCACCTGAAATAGTTGCTGAAGATAGACCAACATTCCACTGATGTACTTGTTAGTTGTTGTATTCTTTTTAACTTAGCTAATACCTTCTCCTTCATCTTCTTAGTTAATACCTTTTTCTACCAATCTGTCGCCCTTCCTGCTGGTATTTAAAGACATTTCAGTGTTTCAAAGAATGAGCTGAAAAAACAATCAGATTGTTATTCTACGGGGCCCCAAAAATTAGAATAGCAAACAAAAGAAAGTCATATTAGAAAGCGTTTGAACATATGAAAACAAGGAAGGAAAACCGAGTTTGAGCATAGGTTTTAAACTTACAAACCCTAAGCATTGAGCATTATGCACTCTAATAATATCAGGAGACCGAGCTTTTCCCGGTCCCTGGTACTCGGCACGAGACAGGTTTTGGTAGATGTGATTCTCACTGTAACTTGTCTTCTAGTCGCCGATTATTGTGGGCCTATTTTTAAGCCTTTCTCCTAGTAATTATTTTTTGCTTCTATTATGTTGCTACATAATTCAGCAACAATCAGGCATGTTATGCTGTAAAACATCTCTGAAATATCTAAATTAACATTAGTATAATCCTCTTCTTATTCTTTAAATTTAAGTCAGGGAATAGAAAATTCAACTTATTTCATTGTGAATTATTGTTACTTTTTATTCGTAATGATTCTTGGTGTCGACTGATGTCGTAATCCGTATAAAGAATTACAAGTTTTATTAACTCTATTCGGTACAAAATATAAAAATTCATCTATTCACCTGTAACACTGGTAACTAACTAACTATTTCGTTCAATGGAGCACAATTCACAACCTAGGCTTACATCTGGTTTCAGAGTTCAAGGTTATTCATTAAACTTACAGAATATATAATAAGTTGACAAGTGAGTTTAGATAGAATCACCACATTCCTCCTCCTTTAGACACACAGGTAAGGTGTGTCACCACATATCTTGCAATGAATACGATTCCATCTCACTCTTGATTTGATAGTAGATGTCGGGCCAGAAGACAAAAGTAAGCAAAATCTTCGCTGTTCCGTTACGGCCTCGATGAACCAACTTTTGGGAAGTTCGAGGCGAACAATGAGATTGCAGAATTAGCCGACTAGGGTAGTCTTCTCGTACCATCAGTTGGAAATGAGTTGAACCATCCTTCCTCTTTGTACACCGATATAAAAGACCGTCCCAAAGCTCAAATTGGGCTCTCTTTTCATCTGCCTGGTTAGTAACTTGTAAGTTGAAAAAAAAAACTGGCCAGTTCAATGCCCTTCTGCTGAATTTCCAAGAAGTCTTGGAGCGGATTGGTCTTTCCCTTTCCTTCGAGGACCTTCTTCATGAATACGGGAAAGGACTTGGTGCTCATCTATAAGGATACAAAACAAACATAATTTTTTTTTTCTATTTACAACAGACGGGACAATGCATCAGCATTCCCGTTTTCTAACCCGGTCTTGCTATGAATATCAAAGTGGTACTCTTGGAGCGCCAGGGACTATCGTTTCAAGCGAGCGTTGTTGCTCCGAGCCAAGTTCAACCAGCGAAGCGGGTTGTGATCAGTTTCGACGGTGAACTTTCGACCTTCGAGGTGAAACCGAAAACTTTCCATCTCCAACTTTAACGCGAAAGCCTCACGCTTGACTGTCGAATAGCGCTGTTCCGCTGGCGATAGCTTCCTACTTTTATATGCGATGCGGTGCTCCTCCCCGTTGCCTTGAGTCAGGACTGTGCCAATCCCCGTGTTGGAAGCATCTGTTTGAAGCACGAACTCTTTGGCAAAGTATGCACTGCTCAGGACAGGGGCGGTAGTGAGTGCTGTCTTCAGGGCCTCGAAGGCTATTCTCTGTTCCTGAGACAACGTAAAGTGGTTTTTATATCATTTCTGAAGAAGATCCGTCAGCGACGATGCAACCGAAGAGAAGTCACGGCGAAACCTCTGGTAATACGCAACGATGCCAAGGAATAACGTCACTTCATTTTTAGTGGTGGTCTCTGGAAAGTTCTTCACAGCCTCAACCTTGCTTTCAAGCGGTGTGATTTTGCCATTTCCCATTTTGTGGCCCAAATACTGAACTTCGTCTAGCCCGAGCTTGCATTTGTTAGGATGAATGTGAAGACCAGCAGCCGCTATCCTTCCAAAAACCTCCTTTAGATGCTGCTCGTGATCTTCCCAATTATCAGAGAATATTACAAGGTCGTCAAGGTACGCCATTACAAAGCCAAGGCATCCAATCAAAATCTTATCCACGGCACGCTGTAAGGTTGCTGAACGTTAAAAGGAAGGACTCTGAACTAGTAGAATCCGGACCTCGTTTGGAAGGCCGTTTTTTTTCATGCTGTCTGGCGTAAGTTTTACTTGCCAGTAGCCTTTGGTAAGATCTACAACAGTGAAGACCTTTTTTTTACCTACTTCCTCCAGCAATTCATCTATATGGGGAAGGGGATAGGCATCAAACTTGGATACCCGATTTAAACCTCGGAAGTCCAAACAGAAACGAATGCTTCCATCCGGCTTGGCAACCATGACTACCGGAGAAAACTAGGGACTTGAAGACGGCTGTATGATCCCCAAATCCAGTATTCGCTTGAATTCTTCTTCAATGCCTTAGTGTCGGCTCTGTGGTACCCTGTAGGGTTTCTGACGAACAGAATGGGCATTACCTGTACCAATGTGGTGTCTGACCACTGATGTTTTTCCAGGAATTTTGGAGAAGAACTTTCTAAATCCCATAAGTATCCCAAAAGTTCCCTTCTTTCTCTTTTCCGTAAGGTGACTTAGCGCATCTATCACAATCTGGATGTCATCCTGGTTATCGGAATTATCTGCTTGTTTAACCGTAGGCATACTCGGAGCTTCGTGACCAAAGAGAAGGAAATCCGTTCGCCTACGCTCAAAATTCCGAAGAAGATTGATGTGTAGAATCTTCTTCTTCTTTCTTCCTTCCGGGAAATGGACTTCGTAGTTCACAGTCCCGACTTTTCGAGATATCCTGAAGGGTCCTTACCATCTGGTTTCCAATTTATGAGTTCCAGTCGACAGAAGGACGAGGACCTCGTCATCCACTTGCAGATCTCATTGCTTGGCCTTCTTGTTGTATTGGGTTTTCTGCCTTTCGGACGCTTCCAGAAGATTTTTATGGGTCCACATCTAGGATCTGACGCAATCGTTCTTGCACGGACAAGAGCTCATGTGTGGGCCAAACGGTAGAGTTTCCACCGTCTTCCCATTGTTCCTTGATGACGTCCAATGGGCCTCTTGGCCGTCGCCCATAAAGAAGCTCAAAAGGACAAAACTTGGTCGAGCCTTTAGGAGTTCCTTGATAAGCGAACAAGACGTAGGGGATAAAACGATCCCAGTCTCTCAGGTTATCCCCGACAAAGTTCTTCAAAAGATGAACAAGCGTCCCGTTTAAGTTTTCAACCAGGCCATCTGTTTGCGGATGAAAGGGTGACGTCCGTATAGGTTTTATTTCATGAAATTTGTACACCTCAAGTAAACTCTTTGCGACAAAATTCAAACCTAGGTTTGTCAGGATCTTTTCCCGAACACCAACACGGCAGAAGTACTGCTCAAATACTTCTGCAATTTTTCCTGGAATTTATCAATCTCAAGGATATTGCCTCGGGATATCGAGTTTAATAACCCGATATCACCAAAAAGAATCAATGCCCGTTCCAAGATGGTACCAATGGTCTCACAACATCTGCTGCAATCCTCCTGAAAAGGCTCTTCAATGACCGGCAGTCATAACATAGGTACTCGTTCTTTTAGCTTCATTCGTGCCACTAGCTGGCAGGGCTAACAAGTACGTACAAACGGTTTGACATCTTGACGAACCCCAGGCCAGAAGAGCCTATGGATGATCCGCTTCAGAGTGCGTACAACTCCAGTGTGGCCACTCATAGGGGAATCATGGGCGACTCCCAGCCCAAACGACCTACATGGCTTGGGAACTACCAGCTGTGTAATCTCTTCATTATCCAACCTGGTCTCGATCTTCCTGTAGAACAAACCATTGATGAGTTCGAAGCCCTGGCCTAAGCTATCCAAAGTGAAACACATTGTTAGTGTTGAATCTTCCTGTAGAAGGTCAGCCAATTTCTTGAAAGCCAGCTGTTCTAGATGAACTTCGGAAGACGTTTCTTCAAAGTGTTTTACGTCTCCACTCTGCTTTTTCTTTTCTTCGGCATCTTTGACTCTTTCTGTGCCTCATGTTGGCATTCCCGTTATCCGACTCCACCATAATCTGCGAAATATCATTTTCTGGAAGATTTATTGCTAAGGCTTGGGTCTCAGCCTCCGAACTAGCGTAGTCTTTTGCTCTAGTCAACAGAAGAATAGAGACAGCAGGTATGTGTACTTCTGAACTTCGGCTACAAAGTTCTAGGAATACTGGCAACGATCTTCCGATGATAGCGTCTACGGGTAGATCATCAGAAACTGCAACTTCTAGATTGCTTTGGAAGGTATATTGCCACGTCCTATCTCTATATAAGCCTTATGCAGAGGGTATTTCTTACAATCGCCGTGGACACAAAATATCTCCGTGGTGGACGATGTTTGTTCCCCTGTGCTCCCAACGTACCTTCTAGGGACCATAGTGATGGATGCTCCACTGTCAATAAGGAGCTCTTCTGGCTTCTCATCTATCAGACTACTGACACAAAATCTCGTCTTGATTCTTTCTTCCGGACTTGGGCTGCGAGCCAACAAGTTTTCTCGCCTCCTCGGTTCCCTACAGTCAACAGCTTTCTGACCAAACTTTCCACAATTGAAACAGCCTCGTGCCCCTCTGTTAGTTTGCTGGCGCGGAGCGTCTCGAATGCTAGATCCTGTTGTTTCCGATTCTGTATTAAGAGCCTTGTTCACGGGTTTAACTTGTTGTGCTTGTTTCGGAGCCATTCCTTTTCTTGAGGACTGAAATGAGTTTCCTTTCAATCCTTCACCGCTGTCATCTTTGTGGGCTAGACAGAAGTTTTCAGCCACCTTGCAGACAGCACCGAGAGTTGGGTCCTCAAGTTTTCTCAGCCGGATGCGTAGCTGTTCATTCTTGATGGAAGTGATGTATTGTCTATCACCAGTTTTCTAATGCTATCGGGAATCTTCGTTCTCAGCCCATCTGCTGTCACGATCGATCTGTAGTCGGCGACGTCCAACCATTTGATTAGCAGCTGCTCTAGCTTCTTACCGTAGTCCGTAAATGAGTGGCCTGCTTCCTTCTGGGTTGTACGGAATAACTAGCGATAGGTTTCAGAAGCCACTCGAAATCTTCTCAGAATAGCTTCTTTTATAAGGCCGTAG
The DNA here is from genome assembly GCF_049724085.1 of Artemia sp. Qi Xiang Cuo. Lineage (NCBI taxonomy): Eukaryota > Metazoa > Arthropoda > Branchiopoda > Anostraca > Artemiidae > Artemia > Artemia sp. Qi Xiang Cuo. The sequence continues at coordinate 53,487,586 of NC_142805.1, read as the reverse complement.
ACTGAGCTATCGGCTGTCAGAATGATCGCAGCAGCTTCTGCGACTTTACCTGTCACCAAAGCCTGGAGTCTAAATGCCCATTTAGCACGACTACAATTATTTTGGGTGGCAGTTCGCTCAAAGGTTGTGAGGTATGCATCGATATCCATACCATCAGTAAACTTGACAATCTGGATCGTAGTATTCTCAGCTGTAACTGGTGCATTCTGAATGGCGGACTGATTCGTCTGTACAGCTTGAATAAGAGGAGTAAACTACGAAGTCAATGATTCCAGCTGCTGTTGCATCTGCCGTCGGCTTGTCTCCCTTTCTCACTCTAGTTCCGCCTGAATTGTTTCCATGCTCACCTTCCTGGTGACACAAAACATGGCCATCAGACATTTTTCGTCCATTTCCTAAGTCTTGTCATTAGCTAGGCGCTGTTTTACCCGTGTCTATGACCTCGTGCGCACTTTATCCTTATCCTGCTCCTTTCCTGCTTTACCCTTATCCTGTGCTATGAAAGCACGCACAGATGTGTTATGAAGCACGCAAAATGTGCTATTGAAGCTCGTAGAAATGTGCTATGAAGCACCCGCAATGTGCTATGAAAGCACGCCCAAATGTGCAATGAAGTACCCGCAATGTGCTATGAATCACGTACGATGTGCTATTGAAGCACGTACAGATGTGCTATGAAGTACCCGCAATGTGTTATGAAAGCACGCTCAAATGTGCTATGAAGCACCCACAATGTGCTATGAAGCACGCACAATGTGCTATTGAAGCACTTACAAATGTACTATGAAGGACCCATAATGTGCTATTGAAGCACGTATAAATGTGCATGAAACACCTGCAATGTGCTATGAAGCACAGCACAGCGTGCTATTGAAGCACATAGAAATGTGCTGTGAAGCACCCACAATGTGCTATAAAAGCAGGCTCAAATGTGCTATGAAGCACACACAACGTGCTATTGAAGCACACAGAAATAGGCTACGAAGCACCCACAATGTGCTATAAAAGCAGGCTCAAATGTGCTATGAAGCATGCACAATGTACTACTGAAGCACAGCCAAATGTGCTACGAAGCACCACTTGCACACTGGTACCCTGACACCACAGAGGGGGGGGAGTCAAACCGTGTTCACCAAGAACACGCAGTAAATGCAGAGCTAGCTATCGACGAAAACCAATGATCATCTTTAAATGAACACACTGCAAGTCCAGCAACTATCTTTCCTAGCGAAAACAGTTTAATACGGGAATAATTTTCATAAATGATAATAACGGTAAAACGTTCTTTTTTTCGGATTATTTTAACTAGACATCAAACCTGAAGCATAAACAGATTGTGAGTATTTTTCAGCTTAGAGTGAAAAATTTAACGTAAAACTGGGGCAAAGTCCAAGTTACCGCAAATTCTTCGTTACTAACGTTTTACACTATCCCCAAATCAGCGATTTTTCGATGGAGATAACGATACCTAAATCTAAATGTAAGAAAATTTTGGGTTCTTTACCTTAATTTACGGTATAATTTAATCAGCCAAAAATCCAAGTTTCACCGTTTCACTGTATATTCAGTTAACAATCCCACTTCTGGCACCACTTATGTCGTAATCCGTATGGAGAATTATAAGTTTTATTAACTCTGTTCGGTACAACATATAAAAATTCGCATCTATTCACCTGTAACGCCGGGAACTAACTAACTATTTCATTCAGTGGAGCACAATTCACCACCCAGGCTTACATCTGGTTTCAGAGTTCAAGGTTATTCATTAAACTTACAGAATATATATTAAGTTGACAAGTGAGTTTAGATAAAATCACCACAACTGTCTTCTAGCACAGAGATTTCGTTGTGTATCATTTCCATTTGCGATTTCATATGATTTTTACTATGGCTTGTCTTCTAACAGCAGATTTTGTTGTGCATCATGTCATAATTTTTAAAGGGTTTGTATTCTCCTGGATTGCGATCGACAATCTCAGCATTAGTTTCTCATTTCTTTTTTTTTTACCGGTGCTTTGAAGTTTTAGAACCGAAGGTTAGCGAACTGTGATTCCTTTCACGTTTTCAGTATACTGCAAGGGCTCTAACTCCATGTACGCACAAAATTGAAAATCCTGTTTATTTTATTCTCAAGATTAATCTAAAGTGACATTTTATCGTTAGAAAATTCATTCAGTCAGAGTAGGAATTGTTCATCTTTACTGACTTCAGCTATTAACCACAGTAATTTATATTCCTGATTCCAAGGCCTTGACTCCAGTTGACTTAAACTCCCTAACTTTAGCTTGATGCTCCCACTCCAAAGTATTTTTCTAACAATGCCAAGTATTTCAAAAACAAATTCTTAGCTATTTTTCAACTCCACCCACACGGTAGCTCCAATTTCTTTTCTATACCTAGGTTCTCTAATACACGGAAGTGTCCATAAACTGTAAATTATTTTCTTTTCATTACTTTCATCCCCAGTCAAAGTAAATCATAATTGACAAAGTAAAAAGTTACAGTGATTCTATGTTATGAAGAGAAAAAATCGGATTGCCGGTTATATTGTAAAATCTGGATAAGGCGAACATAAAACAAAGATAAAAATCATGAAAGAACAAACGGGGAAAAACAAGAATAGTTCGAAGCTAGTGAAAACAAAAAAACCGATATTTCGCAAGGGACCACGAGCAAACTGTCTTCATAGCTCCAAAATACGAAAGAGAAACTGACCTTTTGTGGTAATTTAGAAATAATAAACTGAGGTAAAATGAAAGAAGCGATCTCGTAGAAGCAAAAGCAATGAATTGACTTCAATAAGATGGTAGGATACGTGACATTTCTAATGTCTATAACCCGAAAAGATTTTTGCACCTCGTTGTTTTTTATTTGCATAACATTTAAAAAATATATATTTAATTTTTCAAACTTTGTAATTACAGAAAATCACTTGTTTTCACTTTCTACATACAAAGCTATGATCAAATCTCCATTGCTATTGTTTTCATTCAATGATTTTCTACACAGTTGGGAGTGTTGCCACGCACAGTCTCCGCAGCTTCCAAACAACTGTAGCTCAACTGTTACTTCCTTGGAATCATTTAGATCAAGAAATGAAATCTCTGAAACCATAAAACTAATATTAATTCACAGCTGCACAAAAATATCTATTTAGACAATAAACACCGTACAAAAACTAAAGCCAGTGCATAAATAATGCGGATTAATTTTGGGGCGTAACCTGTTCCAGCAAATCGACTAGTCTTTAAGGTCAAGGTACTTAAGCAATGAGAGGTACTCAATACTTTGGTTTAAATTTGCTATATACTGAGCGATCAATATTTCATAGAGGTCATTCAAAACAAAAGAGGCAATTCACAAACAACTCGAGAACACAACATCCAGAGAAACACTACACAGTTAAAACATACAGGCTAACTTCCCTTAAAAAAAAATAAATACAATTTACTCTATAAGAATAATGCCTAATGACGATTTGTTAATATGACAGACCACGTTCTCTCAAATACTGTGCAAGTAGTATCGGTAAATAAAAACACAATAATGGAATATTCATTCCTTTCCATTATGTTTTTGAATGGAAGTTTTCTGTATCAAGGATGAAAAATTGTTCATATACGATGGGTCACGCCTTCTATCATCTCTTCAGCCACCTAACAATTCAACGGATGACAACGCTCATGAGCGATTAAGCTCTTATGCACCCTTTTTATTTCCACGTGTTTAAGTAGGTAAGGGATATGCTTCATTTTTTTCTCTCACTTACCAGACGTTGTATTCTTTTTAACTTAGCTATTGCCTTTTCCGTCTCCTTCTTTCATGTTCACTTTTCATCGCTCACTTTTACTATCTTTTTATTCCCGCTTTAACTTTTCCTTTTTTTCACTTTTTCACTTACTGAATAGCTTTCGCTTTTTGCACAAGTCTTTAACGACTATCTTCTATGAAGTAAGTTGAACCTCAAGAGTGCCATTAATGGATAAGATCGGAGTAAAGGAATCTTAATCAATTTTAACTACGTTTTCAGATGAACATAAGATACAACCCGTTTAAGTGCAATTCCATTGGTTCCATAATCAGATCCTGAGCAATAAATCTGAGGACCTATCACAATGAGAAAGGCAAGTTGACATTTCAAATAAAAACACAGATTTAGTTTCAGAGATAAGAGCTTTTTTGAAAAGGACATATTTGGTGGTTCATACTCCCTGTCATATTTTCAACCAACTTGCTTATCAACTCTTGGTGATAACCATGAGCTTTCAAAGCTCTTCTGCACTTTTTTAATTTCCTCCCTGACAAACAAAGAAGAAGCCGAGGGTTAACTGTGGTGACTTCTTTTAAACGGTCTCGAACAAATTAAAACCTCAACTCCAACCTTAAGACCCCCTTACGAAGAAAAACCCGTGTAGAAGGGTTCTAGGCGTTTACCTCCCCCCCCCCTGTGGAAAATAAGGCTTTCCAAATTTGATAATTTTATTTGAATTTTTTTTTTCCGTAGGGGGAAGGAATTTTGGTACTTGTGTATTATGCGCCACTTACTCAAGTTTACGCTGTTTAAAATTCGATAACAAGCCAATTTCTTCGTTAGTTTCGTTCAGCTTAGTGCGAGAAAAGTCAAAGAAAAGTGACAGCATATATGGAGAATATATAATCTGGGCCATATATTTGCACATAAGGGTAAAGTATTTGGACAGTTGGTTTTTAGCATGTGTTAGAATGCTTCTCAGATTTTTTCCTTAGCATCGATTTGATAGAGCCTTGAACTACTCACTAAATGCAGGATTAGAGTGCTTCTTACGGGATCTAAAATTCAACTAAGAAAAGAGAAACAAATTAAATGTAAATCTTTTACTTTTTTAGATTATTCTGGAGAAAGTTTCTCATAATCTCATCAACAGAATCAAATACTAAGCTCTGAGATGGGTTGCTGCCCCTTAGATCGAAATCGAAGTATAATATTACCAAACAGAGGTTTGTCTCGGTGCGCCACGACAAAACTTACGAATTGCAATTTCATTCAGGTTTATGTAATTGATATAATGATTCTGTTGGATTGATGGCGTCTGTATGTGCAACAAGTCCTATTTACAACCTGATGTTCTTGATTTTGTTTTACATTCCCTCACCAGAAATGACTTATCAAACCTTTTGTGCACTTTCAGAAGCTCAACGAGTTAAAGTGCTTGAAGAGGCTTCTAAAAAAACAAAAATGAAAACTCGAAGAAATGGAAAGAAGAGACCCCATAGTGCATAGCTTCAAAGGTATCCAGAGAAAAAAAAATTCCGTTTGGGAAATTAACGCTTCAGGTTCTCAATACTTTTACAATATAATTTATTTGAAAACAGCCATCTATTTCAGATTTTCCTGACTTCTTTTCCAAGAATAGCAAATGTATTATTATTGAAAATAATCACTTCTATAGCATTACTTACTATTATCTTTCAAAGTTAATTGCTCTCTCGTGGATGTTCGGACGCGGCCGTCCGGAAACTCAGTGAAGAACCAATTAGCGACTTTTAAGGGTTCCATCAACCGTAATAAAGTGTTTAAATGTTCAAGTGATTATACAAGGGTCTATTAAGGTTAAATTTTTGTACCTTTTTTTAACATGTCATTCAAATCATTTTGCAAGTGGGACTTCCTTTATAATCTCACATAGCTAGAAGAATACGTTTTTAAATGGCTCTTATCAATTGTAAAAGACACTAAGCCATTTTGTAAGCTGGATCAAAACAAAAACAAATCAGGAGGGACCCCAAAAATAGGAGGAACTCCATCCCCTAAACCGCTAGCTCTCGAGGCAAATTTGCTTTATTAGCAGGCGAATTTCTATATAAATAATGCTTCTTACAATTTGACCTTTGTTATGTTTTTTCCGACAATACACATGATGTTACACATATTTATAAGCAGTAGGCTAAATATGTCACTCAGTTATATATTTTTGTATATAACTTATATAGGCCTAGTCAGTGAGTTATACATATTTTAAGCAGTAGGCTAAATTTGTCACTCAGTTATATATTTCTGTATATAACTTAGATAGGCCTAGTCAGTGAGTTACACATATTTATAAGTAGTAGGTTAAATATGTCACTGAGTTATATATTTATGTATATAACTTATATGCCTAGTCATTGAGTTACACATATTTATAAGCAGTAGGCTAAATATGTCACTCAGTTATATATTTCTGTATATAACTTATATAGGCCTAGTCAGTGAGTTACACATATTTATAAGTAGTAGGCTAAATATGTCACTCAGTTATATATTTCTGTATATAACTTAGATAGGCCTAGTCAGTTAGTTACACATATTTATATGTAGTAGGCTAAATTTGTCACTGAGTTATATATTTCTGTATATAACTTATATAGGCCTAGTCAGTGAGTTACACATATTTTAAGTAGTAGGCTAAATATGTCACTGAGTTATATATTTCTGTATATAGCTTATATGCCTAGTCAGTCAGTTACACATATTTATAAGTAGTAGGCTAAATATGTCACTCAGTTATATATTTCTGTATATAACATATATAGGCCTAGTCTGTGAGTTACACATATTTATAAGTAGCAGGTTTAATGTGTCACTGAGTTATATATTTCTGTATAACTTATATAGGCCTAGTCAGTGAGTTATGTATATTTATAAGTAGTAGGTTAAATATGTCACTGAGTTATTGCCTTTGCAAAACAATAGTGATCCGTTTATCTGGCCTCCCCCAGGCCACTCGGCATGTCCCCAGGTGGCCATAGGGGAACGCCCTACAGATATATAGGGTACCTCCATAGGGGGCATGGACCAAGGGGGGACCTTGTCTCTGGGGGTCCATAATAAAGCTGGGGCACCATCGCCCGGTGTCATAAATACAGGCGGAGGAGGAAGAAGGCCCCTCAAATGTACACTCAATAGGGCCCACCTGTTTGTCCACATGATTTACAAACCTTCTCCCAGTAATGGGTTAAATTGCATGGTGATGCAGAACACCACCGCAGTAGGGTCCTCTATAGGAGGACAACTGCGACAGGACGGAAGATCAAGATCTATTGACAAAAGCTTCTGGGAAGGGTTGCATCTACCCTTTCTTGGTACTATCAAAACTGAGAGCCTTGCAGTCAACTCTATTCCTACTTGAGAAGTGGCACCTCTCGAGGACACTATAGCCTAGTAAACGACACAGCATTTGCAAGAGATTCTGACTAATGGAAAAGTCTTCGGGGAATGGTATGTTTTGATGGGCGTCTTTGGGCTGAAAAACCTCTTCCTAGCTGATTTATCTATTACGGGTTGCCTCCCCGTAGTAGCATAATATTTGTAGGCATGAATATATACTGAGTCGGAGGTAATAGGCTTAAGATTGTCTGTGCAGGATTTCGACTCTTGTTGATAGAAGAGCATCGCCAAGCGCTGAAAACCAGGTTGTGACCAAGATGTGCCCAGGATTGCACAAAGTCCCCATTCTTGGAGGTCCCAGTGACTTCTTACTGTCCGGTTCTAAGCTGGCTTAAGCACTTCGGTGTAGACTTGAGAAGATATGTGATCCCCGTCCTGCACTGGTATCCGGGATCATTGCTTTTCCTGAGGCGAAAAAAATTTCAATGATTTAAAGAACATGAAAATTGGAACTTGGAATGTTACGACATTAAAAAATGACTATCGTATCGACATTTTGACTGACGAACTCAGACGATTCGAACTGGATTTATTAGGAGTTTCAGAAACTCATATCCCAGGGGTAGGAAGCATGAAATTAGGTGATATAGAATTTGTTTACTCAGGCAGGAAGGATGGGTTACATAGACAGGGAGTAGGGCTCATGATGAATAAGGAAGCTGCTAAGTCTTGTTTAGGCTAGGAAGGTATTAATAATGGAATACTAATTGCTCATTTTATGACTAGTAAGTTCAAGGTATCAGTTATAGTAGTATACGCCCCTGTAGAACCGACTGATGGAGATACTAGTTACTCAGATGAATTCTACTTACAGTTACAGGAGCAAATAGACAAGGTCCCAGGTAGAAATATGATGTTATTGCTGGGAGATTTTAACGCCCAGGTTGGTAGAAATAAGGATAGATGGTATCCCAGCTTAGGTAAATTTGGTGTAGGAAAAGAAAACATTAATGGATACAGAATTTTGCAATTTTGTAGGTATAACAATCTAGTTATAACCAATACGGTGTTTGGTCATAAAATGGCTCGTAAGCTAACATGGTATTCACGTGATGGTAAGACAGCAAACCTTATTGATTATGTTATAGTAAACCGAAGATTGGCAGGATCAATACAAGATACTAGGGTATATAGGAGTGCTGTTATTGATGTTAAAAGTAAAGATCACCATCTAGTAGTGTCAAGGTTTAATTTAAAGCTGAAATATCGGAAGGGTAATTACCTCCCGGGACGTTATGATGTTTGTAGACTCCAGGATCAGAACTTCAGAGAATATTTCCAGGAACAGATAAACACTAATCTAGAGAGTTTAAAATTTGACAACGTGGAAAATAGATGGAATAACTTTATAAAAACAATTAGTGAAGTTGCTGAAGGTGTATTAGGGAAGAAAGCTAGAACTGCAGCTAAGAATATTAGTGAAAAAGCTTTAAGTTTAATAGAAAGGAGAAAGGACATGTACAAGAATTATCTGAGTGATAGATCACATGAAAATAAAAGAAATGTAAAGAAAGTGGAGAAAGTATTGAAATATGAACTAAGGAGGTGTGAAGTGGAGGCCATGGATAAAATTGCTGAGGATTTAGAAGATGCAGCTAGACGGCATAATAGTAAAATATTGTACTGGCACGTTAACAAACTGAGAGGTAGTAGTCAATCCGGACTTGTCCCAGTTAAAGATAGGAATGGGGTGGCAATTAGCGATAAGACAAAAGCTAAAGCGAGATGGGCCGAACATTTTGAGAATTTGCTTAACCGAGATAGAGTTGCAGGAAAAAATATAGAGGAAAATGAAAAAGTTTGTGATACCTTGGATGTGAAGGATGATTTGTTTTGTGAGGAGGAATTAGAAACAGTACTAAAAGGATTAAAGAATAATAAGGCTCCAGGTGCTGATAGGGTAGTAAATGAGTTTCTTAAATATGGTGGCTCTGAGGTTAGAAATAGGTTATTGGAGATTATGAATATGATTTTTGAAAAAGGGGAAGTACCTAATGATTTTAGGAAAACCTTAATTTAGCCAGTTTATAAGAAAGGTGATAAAAGTGAGTGTGGTAATTATCGAGGCATTAGTCTGGTCTCTGTAGGTAGCAAATTGCTTAGTAATATGATACTTTTTAGACTGAGAGATGCCGTAGACAAAATTTTAAGAGAAGAGCAGTGCGGTTTTAGAAAAGGTAGAGGATGTGTTGACCAAATTTTCACTCTGAGGTTAATAATTGAGAATTGCCTAAGTTTTCAAACACCTTTGGTCCTCAGTTTTATAGATTATGAGCAAGCGTTCGATTCTGTTGATAGAGGAGCTTTAGTAAAGGTTTTATCCTTGTATGGTATACCAGACAAATACATTAAAGTGATTAGTGCTATGTACGAGAATAACACTGCTGCGGTTAAGGTAGGAAATGAGGTTAGCAGCTGGTTTTGTATTAAATCAGGAGTTAAGCAGGGTTGTGTTCTATCCCCCTTTATATGGATTATTTTGATGGACTTTGTTTTAAGGAGCACAGGAAAGGCAATGGGAGACCACGGAATCAAATGGGGAGGAAAAAGTCTCCTGGACTTGGATTATGCTGATGATTTAAGCATCCTAGATGAAAGTGTGAGCAAAATGAATGAAGTTTTAGAGGTTTTGCGAGTTCAGGGTGCTAGTATTGGTTTGAAAATTAATGTTAGGAAGACCAAGTCACTAAGGCTAGGAATAAGTGAAGATGAAAAGGTGACACTGGGTAACAAAGAGATTGACTAAGTGGGCAGTTTCACTTACCTTGGTAGTATTATTAGTAAAGATGATGGGAGCAGTGAAGATGTTAAATATAGAATAGCCAAGGCTCAGGGTGTTTTTCCACAGTTAAAAAAAGTCTGGAAGAATAGGAAGATAAGTCTGCAAACCAAGATTAGAATCTTAGAAGCTACAGTGATGACAGTGGTCAAATATGGCTCTGAAGCATGGACGCTCCGAAAAGCGAATGAAGATTTGCTAGATGTTTTCCAGAGAAATTGCTTAAGGATTGTTCTGGGTACCCGGCTGACTGACCGTATTTCAAACAATAGGCTATACGAAAAATGTGGTTCAATACCGCTTTCTAGGTCTATAATGAAAGAGAGGTTGAGGTGGTTAGGGCATGTTGTTCGGATGAAGGATGACAGATTGCCGAAGATTGTTCTTTTCGGCCAACCATCTAGGGCTAAACGGAAAGCATGTCGTCCCCGTCTGGGTTGGGAGGACGTCATAAAGAAAGATTTAAAGGAAATGGGAACTTCATGGACAGGTGTAAAAAGGAAGGCTTTGAATAGATTGGGGTGGAGGAGGAGCGTGCGTAGCTGTGTTGGCCTCCGGCGGCTTGGTGCTGTGGTGAGTTGTTAGTAGTAGTATTAGTAGTTTATATAGAAAATGAAATTTTGTTTTCCGTACTTTTAAGTATATCTTTATCGCTTCTTTTAAAAATAGGTTTTTGTGACCAATAAAATATTCCCTTTCATTTTGTTTTAGTAAATATTGGAAAATTATTTTCTGGTGTCAAAGCAAAAGGTTACATACGAAATATTCACACTGCGAAATCCTTTGTAGTGCCACTCTCAAAGTTAGTATCAGCAGGACCAGTATATGTTCAATCCCACTTTACTTTTGTTCTTCAGGTCCCCAGAAATCATTTCCTTGATAACGGATTATAAGGTTTTTGGGCAATTATATCAGCAGTATGCAATTTCACATCATATACGACCTTTAGAACTGACAGCGCTGGTTCAAAATTAAAAATAGCAGAAATTGCATGAAAAGACCAGCAACTTTATTAAATAGCTTACCGGTGAAACTACTCTTAATTTTTTTCTCCAGTATTGTTTGATCAGTAGCTAATACGCTTAATGTAGCTTCTCCTTTTTCAAAAATAGAAATAGGCAGCTTCAATTCAACCTTTTTGAAAACAGCTTCATTCGTTTCGGTTTTGAATTTCCAAGCTATTTTGCCACACGCAGTACCACCTGTAATGAATTTATTTTCGTTTTTGGTACAGTTTTTATTCCACAGTCACCCACAAATTAATATCAACACATTAGTAATGGACAGTACATACTCATGCCCCAAGCGTGGAGATAATGGTGAGGGTCTGCTTCACTTCATGGTTCTTTGTCCTGAATTAGTGGATTTTAGGATATAAATATTTTCTAGTAGTTTGGGGTCCAGTGAGTGGTTGGTCTCAATAATGGGATCAAAAGTTTGGGTAGGAATAAAGAAAAAGCAATATATGTTAAATAGGGAATTACCCATAGAGAAATATTTTTGTAAAGAGGGGGGAGAAGGCGAGTGCTGAAAACATTGTTGAATGCCTGTAATTTGTTTTCTATGTTTGTTATTTTTCCTTTATGTAGCCATGGCCCATATGGTTTTAAAGCATTAGATATTTATCTGTCTACCTGTCTATTATGGGTGCGACGTCAAATCCAATTATGTGAGCTAGTTTTATGGTATTATGTGCCATATAATGTGCCCTTTTGATTTTTTTTAATTTTTAAATTACTGTATTATTATTGTTATGAACCATGTTTTGTTTTTGTTATTTGTGTTATGATTTTTTGGGCAAATATATTTTTTTTTTACCATGACTCCAAGAGGCTGTTATTTTGCAATAAAAATTTATTTATCCATCTATACTGATGCACTGGTTCTTAAGTTTCCCCTTAGCACACCTGTAACTGGTTCCCTTTAGTAGGCCTATATTTAGCTGCCCTTATCAAACCTGTATAATAGTTAAAACAAAGTAGACTGGGTTCCCTCTTCACGCTGTTCACCATAATGATCCGTATTCACCCTGTTAAAAAGCAAACAATGGTACTAAATATAATATGAAGGGTTAACCCGTTCACCGGAACCATCATATAGCTTCATGCAACAAAACTATAAAACAGTAAACCTGTAAATCATGTAAATGGTCCCAAACCTTATGTATGTTTTTCTACGTAATCCAAATAAAAAGCGAATACATCTGTATGTTTCCAAACATTCTTATGTGATGAAAATAAATGATTATTTGTGCTTTTTAAGAACAACTGTAATCATTCATTTTAAATTGCAAATATTCACGTATTTTTTTCAAATTAACAAAACGCCTTTTATTTATTTAAAAATTTAATTACTCCAATTTTTTTATAGTAATAAACGTATTTGACCTCAAAATAACAAAAAGCTGAGTTTCATTTTGGCTCTAATTAGATTATAACTCTCTTGAGAAGGAAATTATAGCTAACTAAATTAACGCTTTAAAACACAAAATTGCAATACCACAGAGGATAAGCATTAGCAATATTTAAACTCGGCCGACAAGGAAACACAATCATTCAAGTGTTCCTACATCAATTGATGTTCGTAGCTAACAATTCTAAACGTCACCCGTCCCCTTTCTGCCAAACTCGTGATTCTGCAATCATGGAGGCAGAGAGAGATCAGAAAAATTACTTTGGTGATGAAGATTCTTTTAATTTGAATCGAGTGATGTTTAAGTAGAATTTAGACTTTTTTGTGATTAAAATTAGCATGGTAGTGGGGCCACCATATGGCATGGTCTATTCCTGACTATGAAGAAAGCTTGGTTAAGGGGTGTTGCCCCTTAAATAGTGTTAAATAGCTATTTAAGCCTTTAAAAACCCTTAAGCAGCTTTGAAAGATAAGTTATCCTTATAGTCACAAATCAAAACAATTATTTTTTTTATTTCTTTTTTTTTATTTAATCGCATAACTGTGCATGGGGGTAAATACTATCAGGAGAAAAAAAAATAACCCAGTCCAATTTCAACCACTTTCTCACCCTTCTTGTTGTCATTTAAAACCATTTCCCTGTTACAAAAACTGAGCTGAGAGAACAATCAGAAAGTACTTCCATGACCCCCCCCCCCCCAAAGAAAGAATGAAAAAAGCAAACAAACTAAAAAATAAACTAATATCAGAGACCGTTTAAATATGAGGAAGAAAAGAACGAAAACTGAGTTTGAGCAAGATTTTAAACTTACCAGCCCTATTGCTAGAACCTTATGCAGACTTAAATATTAAATATATTTAAATATACATAGAACATATATATATATATATATATATATATATATATATATATATATATATATATATATATATATATATATATATATATATATATATATATATATATATATATATATATATATATATATATATATATATATATATAACATTGGAGGGGGGCTCAATCAGTTGGAAATCGGAAGTTCTAGTGCCCTCTTTAAGTGTCAAAAGTGATTAGAGAAAAACAAGCCCTCGCCCCGCGCCCTCTTTTCCCTAGATGTATCCGATTGAAATTTTAAGATAACTATTTTGTTCAAAATAGTTCAAATATCATATAACAATGCCTCTAGGGTGGACGACCCCCCTCCCCCCAGAGCCCGGGGCAAGGGTTGCAAGTTATGCCCCAAGGGCATACAAAGTTTTATGGAAGGGGTGGTCATATAAGCTTTGGAAGAAGCTCATTTGATTGGACATTGAAAGTTCTAGCTCCCTTTTTAAGGGAACGTCCCACCCACGCCCTTTTTTCCTGAAATGCATCAGATCGAAACTTTGAAATACCCATTTTGTTCAAAATGGCCCAAATATCATATATTCATGCCTCCGGGTTGGTACGGCTCTCCAAAGCCTGGGGGCAATAGTTGTAAATTATGCCCAGGAGGCATATAAGGTATTCATGGAAGGGTGATCGTATAAAATTTGAAGTAAGCTCAATTAATTGGAAACTGAACGTTTTAGTTTCCATTTGGAGAGTCAAAAGTGATCAGAGGGCAAGTAAGCCCCCTTCCCTAACACCCTGTTTTGCTCAAATGCATCTAATCGAAATTTTTAGACATCCATATTTTTCAAAATTTTTCAACGATCGTATAATAGTGCCTCCAGGGTTGGCACAACCTCCGATACTCGGGGGCATATAATTTACAAAACATAAGTTTTACTCGTTTTAAGATTTGCTTCTTTATTTATAGTAGTAAGATTTTTTATTAATTTATGTTAGTACCTGTTTTATGTTGTTTGGACACCTTTGCTAAGAAAGCAGCTATTTACAAAGTTGTCTCTTCCAAAGAGAAACTGAGAACCGCTGAAGCAGCCCAACAATTTTGTGATGAAGCAACTGTATTATTCTAGCTCAGGACTCTGGCAAAGATTATTCCAAATGTATACCTTGGACTTATCCGAAATTACGGTGCCGATCTAGACACCCAAGTTATTGCTGACTGTAAACCCAGCATTACTGCGGCAAATCTGATCGGTGAGTTCACCAAAATAAAAATTGCTTTCAAGAGTAAGTTGGATCTCGAAAAGGTATTGATAGCTGGCCTGACTGTCGACTAGGAATTCTATCGTGTTCTTACAGACGATTACCGATGATGCTTCAGGTGTCAGAGCTTCGATCAGATTTCTACAAGTTGCGATAAGTCAGAGAAATGCACGAGGTGTAGTGGTGCCCGTTCTTGCTCTAAGGACACCTTGCTCGAACAGCTCTAAATTTGGAAACTGTGGTAAGGACCACGTCAGTTTCAGTTTCAAACGCCCTCTTTTGCAAAAAGCAATGAAGAACCAGAAATGACGAGCGAACTCCCTTTCTCGCCCAGTCATCTATTCTTTCGTTAAATATTAATGACACCAAAGACAAGGACACTGCAATTGACGGTTTGTTACGTGAATATGACGTTATTTGTATTCAGGAGCACCATTTGACAAAGGACAACCAAAATTCTCTTCAAAGATCCATCCTCCACGAAGTAATACTTGTTGCAGCTAAGAAGATAAGAAGGCGCCTCTCCGGTGGTCTGGCTATATTTGCCAAAAGGACTTTGAAGACAAAACTGATCTATTTTACGGATAGAACTATAGCCTTATCAATTCAGGAAATGGTTCTTGTGAATGTTTATATGCAACTGAATACCACACGGTTGTTTCTTTGTCCCGATTCTCTAACGTTTGTGACGATATCTCAAAGTTCCTTCAGGCTATATGCTCTGCAAATAAGCCCTGGATTGTTTGCGGTGATTTGAACTGTAGTCCACGCCTTCCTGGAGCACGTAGCGACATTTTCCTGAACTGCCTCCTTCCTGCTTTTATGATCTGTAGCAAAAATGAAGACTTTACGTACACTCACAATACTGGCACTAAACCTGTTTTAGATCATGCTGTTTGCTCACAAAATGCAAATATAGTTGCCCCAATCATAGTCCTTGAGTCTAGGACCTGCAATGATCACCAACCAATTGTGATTAAATTCACCCCTCCCCTTGATATACCAAAGAGCAAATCGAAGAAGTAGGCCTACAACAAAAAGGACTGGTCAAAGTGTGACAATGCTCTATTTTGGCTAACTGTAATTACTTTATTGTCTCTTATTAAAGTGCCATATCTTCTCCTAGTAGTCGGGGTGAGCCACTTGCCATCAAAGCTGGATCTTAATTTGTATTACGAGGCAAGTTCTACATTCTCTACATAGAGCAAAAGCCTCTGCAGTTCCACTCAAAAGAGTTCGAGTTGCTTCAGAGAAACCAAGTTGGAGTCTCTCCTCAGATCTTGTGAAGGCTAGGTAGCACACCCAATTTTGGTTGCGCATCTGGATTGCCAGCGTAAGACCACATCATGGTACCACATTTCACCAAAGTGCAGGACAAAGATTAACTACAAAAAGGAACTCTGTAAGTTTCGCCTGAAAGGAATTTTGTAGAACTTTGGTTCGCAGAGATCATGGCATCAAGTTCATAAAACTGAAGAGAGTTCGTACGGCCAACCACTTAGTACATGGGAAGATTATTATAAGGACACGAATCTCTTTGATACGAATCCTTCAATACGTGCCAAATTTTCTGCTTGCGTTTATTCCCTACTGCCCGCTCGATTCACGCTATCACACATCCATGCTTTTATAATTACGAGCATCCAACAAGCTTTACTGAAGTTGTAACCCTCATCGTCACCCGACATTGAAGGTTTCTTCTCCAAACGCATCGTTAGAGCACCGAATGAACTTCACTCTCACCTCCAGGTGATTTTTCAAATGATTTTATGCAATCGAACCGTTCCAAACAGTTTTCTAGTTCGCCATATACCGTCTGAGCTAAAGAGAGTTAAATCCGCAGATTACTGTGAATCGTATAGGCCAATGACAGTTGCTTCTAATTTGAGCAAAGTGTTCGAGACGTAATGTTCCCCATTACCACTGTTGAAGAGTGCGGTGCAAATTTTGTACGGGATGGGGGAACGCGTTCCACTGTCTTGTATGGAGGTTTCCCTGTTGTTCTACTTATTGTTTATGATGGAAAGGCAGTGTGGTCTTCGTCGCTATTTATGTTATGTTATATCTTTTTATTTTGTGTTTTATTTATGATAAATTTTATTTTTAATTTGTTTTCTCTTTTTTCAGTTTTTTTTTCTTTTGTTATTGATTGCTGCCCTCTTGGATACTGGAGATCACTTGTGGTTGCTGTAAGCAGAGTTAATTTTTCCTTTGCCTCCTAAGCTTGTGTCTTGAAAAAATGAGTTGGATTATGACAATAATAGATTGAAAAAACTTGAGAGAAATTCGTTGAGTTGGGGTGTTCTGGGGAATGGGGTCTTAAATCTGGATTATGATGAAGGAACGATTGAGGATTTTCCAGTGGTTAAATATAAATTTCCGGTTGATATTGGAAATAAATATACTATGGGTCAGCAAAGTTTGAGCATTTTCCATTTGAATTGTCAAGGTCTTTCTAGTTCATTTAATCTTTTAACAGAACTATGTAAGTTTTCTAAGTTGGATGTACTTGCATTGAATGAAACGTGGCTTCGTAATCATACAATGAGTCTACTTGAAATTGATAGCTATGACTGTGTGACGCAGAATAGGGAATCACGATTACATGGTGGATTGGCTTTAAATTGCTGGAAGAATATTACAATGAAAATACGGAATGATCTACGTGTGCATAAAGAGATGGCTTTTGAATCAATGGTGGGCTTTTGAATCAATGGTGGTTGAATTTTGTAAGTCAGGAAAATTTTTCTTTGTGGTGGTTGTTTATCGACCTCCATCTGGAAATGTGCAGGAATTTAGTGACTTGCTGGAGCGGCAAATGGATAAGTTTTCAGGTCCAAATCGTCCATGCTTTGTTTGTGGAGACTTTAATCTTGATCTATTTTCAGTAAATGTAAACCCGAGAGTTCGTGGTTTTTTTAAATGTTATGTTGGGTGACGGTTTAAGACCAACAGTTAATATATGTAGTCGAGTGACTTTGTGCTCGGAATCACTTTTGGATAATATATTTGTTAATGTGAAGTATGATTTTGCTGATGTTATTTTGAATGATGTTTCTGATCATTTTGGTGTTCTTGTTGTTATTAGAGAGTTTGGTGTTCCTACAGCTATGAATATACCACCACAAATTTCTGCATTAAAAATGGACGCTGAGGCTCTTAACATATTCAGAAGAAAATTAAAGAACACTCAATTTGACTTTTTAGAAAGTAGTGATCTGCCAGTGAATGAAAAGTTTTCATTGTGGTATTCAGAAATAACTAAATTACTAAAATAAAGTTGTACAGTTATTAACAAGCCGGCTTTTCATGTTACCCCTAGAAAACCCTGGGTTACTAGAGGACTGATGAAGGCCATATCAAATCGAAGACTGCTATATAAATATTCTGTAGTGTCTCCTGAGGCGAAAATAAGATATAAGAAATATAATTGCGAACTCAATAACCTATTACGAACAGCGAGAATTAATTACTATAGAAATTAGTGTAAAAAAAAGTGCAGGTAATCCCAGGCAAACGTGGAGAGTAATTCAGTCTGTTCTGAGCCCTTCCAAAAGTTAAATTTTACCTGAAACTTTCAACACTGATGCTTCGATTGTAGATAATATGTGTGACCATTTTTCTATTCTTGGTAAACGGATAGCGAACTCCACGACACAATTTTCTGAGGATGGAACATACCACAAATTTTTACCCGAGGAAAGTGTTGTATCTGCATATCTGAAACCAGTAACTGCTAGTGAATTACGTACCACATTGTGGAACAAGAGAAATAATGCTTCGGGTGCTGACTTCCTTTCATTGCATGTACTTAAGTATGTTTTCTCGGAAATATGCAACCAGGTTTGTGTTCCATTTAATATGTGCCTAAAGTTTGGTGTTTTTGCCGGTTTCTTTTTAAGGGCGGAGAAAAAAAAATTAACAAATGATTATAGGCCTATTTCATTGCTGCTATTTTTATCGAGTTTTTGAAAATATTGATTAGTGGCAGAATGGTTGATTTTCTTGAGAATAAAAAGTATTTTAGTAGAACTCAGTTTGGATTCCGTAAAGCAATGTCGACAGATCAAGCTCTTCTTTTTCTCACGACTTTTGTGAACGATCCTCTGGATTAAGGGTAGAAAGTTGCATCTGTTTTTTTGGACATTGTGAAAGCCTTTGATGCAGTGGACCATGGAATTCTTCTGGCGAAGCTGAGGAATTGTGGTTTTCGACGTATGTTTTATCGTCAATTGGAATCTTTTCTCCAAGATCGAAAGCAGTTTGTCTGCTGGTGAAATCAAATCGCAAGTTAAAAGTGTTGAATTCGGTGTCCCTCAAGGGTCTGTTCTGGGGCCACTACTGTTTCTTATATATATTGATGACCTGCGAAATGCTATAAATGGACTGTCTTTTGATTTAAAATGTAGTGATACTGGAGCATCAAAACCTATTTTGCCTTATGTTGCTGATGACACGCATCTAACTGTTGCTGCAAAAACCGGGGAAATGCTTATACAGAATCTTCAGACTGGCATATTAAACATTGAAAAATGGATGAGGGTTGACAGACTTCAGCTAAACCATGCAAAATCCCATTTTGTAATGTATGGGAGAAGTAGCAATTACTACCCTTGGATTGACAAAATACAGTTCGGTGAAAATATTCTGCCTCGGGAAGTTTCGACAAAGTATCTAGAGGTGATTGTTGATGAGTGCCTTAACTTCAAAGAGCACATTTCATGTGTTAGTGGCAAGGTTGCAAGAAATGTTGGGATGATGAGGAGACTGAAGCCCTTTTTCCGAAATATATTATGAGATTGCTTTATTTTTCTTTTGTTCACCCATACCTTCTATATGGTTGTCTTGTGTGGTCAAGTACATTTTTAATTCACCTTCGTCCCCTTAGAAGTTTACAGAATAATTCCCTACGTGTTTTAACTGGAGATAATCATAACATGTCTGTTAGACATAGATATAATCAAGTAAATATATTATCGATGGCTGGATTATTCCGATTTTATAATGCTCTTTTAATCTTTAAATATAAACACGCGTGATTACCTGAGTGTCTTAGGGAAATGTTTACAAGTGGTGTTAATTTTCATAACTACTCGACTAGAGCATCAACACTAGTTCGGCGACCTCAGGTTATTATAAAGCGATCCGTTTTTTTCCATAAGACATGTTGGCCCTCGGGTGTGGGAACCATTACCTCAGGCAATTTCAACAATTGATGAGCCAAATGAATTTCGCAGTAAATTAAAAGGACAGTGTTTGTCTACATATGAGTTTTAATCCTTGCTAGGCGAATTTTCTCTCATGTGATTGTGACACTTTTTTTTGGGAGGGCGACGAGAAGGTAGAATAGAAGAATGATTTTTAGTTTTGTGTCTTCGGTATCCAATTAGGTCGTGAAATTTTTAGAAATTAATTTATTTCATTTGTTTTAATTTATTTATTTTATTACTATTATTTTTTGCCCTTTTTTTTGGGGGGGGGGGGCTAAGGATGACTGGTAGTAATTGTGTATGCAGGGTTTTGTAAAGGGTGATGTCTGCCCATGCAAGTTTAATAAACTTCGGGTTTTGTTGTTAATGTGTTTTATTTTTTTCTTGCATAAAACCCTTTTTTCTCAAAAAAAAAAAAAAATCAAATCGATTTTTCAGAGGGTCTTGGTTTTCAACATGCTCATCGAATTCTGTCTCAGATCCTTGTTGACGCGCAATCCAAGAATGATTCAGTGTTCCTTTGTGCAGTTGATATTTCGAAGGCTTTCGATTCTGTGAATTATCATTAAGCAGTTACATTTTTGAATAAAGCGGGAATTAATAATAATGTATGGGCGACGCTACTTTATCGGCACTGTAATACTATTGCTTTTGCTAAATGGGATTCGAGGCTGCGTGCTCCGATTCAAATAAAAGTCGGGTCCGCCAAGAAAGCTTGTTATCGCCCAGCATATTTAAGTCGGCTACTGCTGATGTTCTAGATGGCCTTTTGCGCACTTTATTTCTTAACAGTGCAGAGATAACGTGTCTTGCGAGCGCTAACGATGCAGTAGAACGCGCAAAGCTCTTCAGTCGAATCTTGATAGGCTTTTGCATTTTTTTTTTAGTATTGGTCTGCGAACTAATAGTTCGAAATGTGAATTTTTAGCGTTTAACTGTAGTTACCCAGTTTCTGTTTCTATCGGTACTTCTGCCATTTTTTCCGTTGATTCATATAGGTATCTGGGAACACGGCTCGCTTGTACGTTACGTCAGACAAGAGAGGAAATACGTTGTAAAATAGTGGAAAGTTTCCGGTCTAGTTAAAGTTTGATTGTACCAAATCGAGCTAGATTTTGCCGGAAAAATCTTGGAAAGATTTTTTCGTCTTGTGTTGCGTCTCACGTTACGTGTTTGTCGGGACTAGCCCCCCTCCTGACAGAAAGAGATAGGTCACGCCTTAGAAAAAATGACTTTAAGTTTGTAAATATTTCCTGTAGCTTCCTTCTAGGCACAGTAATTCAAGGCACAGAATTCCTTCTAGGCACAGAATTTCCATGTCCAGGATCCTTTCCATCACTTGGATAGTATGAGCTTTGTGCTAAGCGTAAATCATTATCAGCAAAATTGCGTCTCGTGCCTCTTTTTTGTGAATATTGTTTTAAGTGATTTCTTCAAATGTCAATTTTTTCCTTATTTCTTATATACTCTACTTCTTCCTTTGTATTTATAGTGGATTTGTAAATAAAACAAAAAGAAAAAAAGGTATAATCATTATATTATTGCTTGGTTTTAGGTCATTGAGCGGCAAATACTGCAAATTCATTTGTGAATCATTTTCTTTTCCGATTCATTATGATTCTCGCTATTGATTGGCTTCTAACAGATGATTTCATTGTGCATCAAGTTTCGTTTTCTATTCGTTGTGATTCTCGCTGTCGCATGTCTACTAGCCACAGATATCGTCGCACATCATTTTTGCTTGCAATTTGCAGTGATGCTTTCTGTCGCTTGTCTTCTAACCCCAGATTCCATTGTGTATCCTTTTTTGTTTGCGATTCGTTGTGATTTCGTTTTGTATCCCATTGTGATTATCGCAACCGCATGTTTTCTTACTGCAAATTTCATTGTGCTTATTTCTGCTTGTAATTCGATGTGATTCTTGATGTCATTTGTCTTCTAATTGCAGATTTCGTTGTGTACCATTGTGATTCTTAATGATACTAATTTTTTCATGCTTTAAGCTGTTCAGATTCTTCATCGTCTTACAAGATTTCGCATGACACAATAGATACCAAAAAATCTTTTCCAACCTTATTCCAAACTTATGGTGTTATTTTTTGGTTTTAAGTCGTGGTGTGGCAAATCGACAATTTCGATTGACTTGCGAAATTCTGGCATCAATTCATCGTTCCTGTTTATTCTTCCTAATATCATACCTTCTATAAGCTTCGTATTTTCTGGAAGGAAATTGACAATCTCAGCATTAGTTTTGCTTGCATCTTTTTTTGGCACGTTCCTTCCTTCCATTGTAATTTTGATCAATTCATGAATACTTCCTATGCGATTAATCATGTTCATTGACACATGTCTTCAAAACTTAGATTTCGTTGTGCATCGTTTTCGCTTCTGACTCGGTGTAGTTCTCAATGTCACTTCTGTTCTAGCCGCAGATTTCTTTGTGCATCATTATCGTTTGCAATTTGATTTGTGATTCGTTGTGAAGCTGGCTGAGGCATATCTTGTAACCGCAGTTTTCGTCATGCTACGTTGTCGTTTATCATCATCTCAGACATTTTTTCCGTGCCTTCCCTCAAGCTGTTCGGGTTCATTTAACATCTTGCATAACTTCACATGACACCAAAGATACCAAAAACGAGACGATTCTCTCCGGGGAAAAAATGATGAAACTTGCTTTTAAAATGCATATGAATGTGATGTCATTAATATGAAATTTTTTCTCAAAATTTAGGCTCTAAACGAATTTTCCCGAAACTTGGCACCTACCTTGATCGTTTTTTCAGGCTACAAAATGCTAGAGTGTCAATTTTGAATAAAATTATCAAGCCGTTTTCGAGAAAAGATACAATCATATGTAGGCTACAAACACAATTACCAGGTATTGCTTACTTAAAAAGAGTAGATATGTATAGAACTTACTTTTCCTCGCAAGATAAACCATCTTCCAGTCTTTCTCCTCCTTACGAAAAATTGACTCGGAAAGGAAAACGCCATCTTCCCAAGACATACCACTATCTCTACCATTCACCGTGTACCTATTTTCAGCACAGCTGTAGGCTATTGTAGATTTCCCTTCTGTACCAGTTGCATTTGTATTCCAAACATGACCAGATGATATTAAAGGACAGACAGAACTACCTTAAAATACACAACGTTACAATGACATATTAACTTATACTACGGATGAATGTGCTAAATAGAAATCCCAAAACGTTCTTACACCTCTGTTTGAGGAGCCCTACGAAACAAGCAACTGTTGCTGGTAAATCATAGAATACAAGCTACGTTAGTGAAAAACCAAAGTATCTTTTATAATTCATATAATTGGGAGACAGCAATCCAATAACCCGCTCCCCTGGAATGTCCAGGCTGCAAGTTTTCATTAACTTGTCCTCCCAATTCAAAGGAATTTTTTTCTTATAAGTTTTTTCTTTGATCTATTTCCTTTACAGACCTTTTTTGCA
Organism: Artemia sp. Qi Xiang Cuo; assembly: GCF_049724085.1. Classification (NCBI taxonomy): domain Eukaryota; kingdom Metazoa; phylum Arthropoda; class Branchiopoda; order Anostraca; family Artemiidae; genus Artemia; species Artemia sp. Qi Xiang Cuo. The sequence goes on along the minus strand of NC_142805.1, from coordinate 53,464,437 downwards.
CACGGTGAAGCCAACGAAAGACTTATGTTTAGAATCAAATTTTTATATTGGCCATCACAGGACAAAATAACAATTAATCAACCCCAAATAATTGAATACAGACAAGTCCGTTTGAAAAATAATGGAGCTCAGTGGCCAATTAGGGGCTCTTACACCTCTGCTAATCCATAGATAAGCATACGACAAGATTAGCGTTTTCTTATTTTCGAAATGCTAACAAGAATTTTTATTCGAATAACAAGACTAAAAACTAGAGGATTCAAAATGAAAACAAACGTAAATTATCTACGGTATTTATTCTGCATTTCATAAGAATTTTTTTTCTCAGCTGTTAGTGCAATGGTCAAAACGAACAGAAAGTAGTCTTCAAAAGGGAAAGAGAGGTTATCCCTCACCCTTCCTACTAAAGTGTGATAGTTCCCCAAATACTCCAAGAAAAAAAAATACACTTAACACATGCAGAACTTGTCCATATGACAAAAAGTTTCAAGTTTATGAATTAGACAGAAATTTCTAATTAAGACCCTTGTAATCATCAGCGGACTATATTTTCTACTTACTAGAACACGGAGTTAAAGCAAGTCACAGCCCCCCATTTAATACGCTTATTGATTTTTGCTCTGAATTTCAATTTCGCTTTTTACCTAATCTATGAATTAGGATTTTTAATCATGGGTATGCAAACCATATAATTATTTTTGAGTGATTAGTCCATATTTTAGAATATTCCTACTATTCAGTTGTAATTTTGCCTCGAGTAAAAGCAAATATAATTCTAAGATTAAGAAGTTAAACATATTATGCTAAAAATGGGGTCCGCAGAGCTAAATGAGCAGGAAAACAGTCTGAAGTCAACAGCTTTTGTTTATAAAAAAAAAAAAATCCGACAAAAAATCACACAAACCCACTTCAGCAAAGCCGGAGAAAAATTATGCATGCTTACAATACCTTTCACCTAAGGAAGAAAGAAAAAAAAGATTTAGCGGTTCACTGGACAAAAGAACAAAAACAAAACTTGGAACTTGTGATAGTAATCTCCAATAAAAATATTATTCCATTTCCTCGACTAAAAATAAAGAAATTTAATCAATTTGAATTATGATGTTTTTATAGCAAAGAAATATTTTCCCAAAAAAAAAATCACAAAAGAACATTAGTGAACTCTTAAAAAAATTCTGCAAAGAAAGTATCCCATTCTCACACAAAACTATTGCCCCATCTTCACCCAAATCCTTTTTTTGAATAACAAGATGGAATACAAAAATTTGGGCTAATTCGAAGGACTTAAAACGAAAATCATATACCTCACTATGCTATTGTTCAATTGCGATTCATATACTTTATTATATCGGGGGAGGGGGAATCCTGGTTATATGAATTTGAAAGTTTTATAATTCAAACCCTAGTTCCAATTAAATATATAATTTTTGGATAGTCCAAAATCAGAAAAAAAGCTAACAAAATTTACACTATTTATTTCTCAGCAGCCAATATACATCGCAACAATAAATTGTAACAGATCAACATCCCTAACACCCAACGAAAATCTTCCTCTTGGAAAAAAAAAAACCATTTTCATTGGCTTTCAGTAATAAAAGTTCAAGCTGTGCTGAACACCCGGGGTATCATTGAATCCTAAACTCTAAAAATAACGTAGAACATAAAATAAAAACATTCTAAACTGAATTTGAAATGAGCCGAATCGAATCCTTTTGATTTCATATTGCCAACTTACATCATGTCTTGTCTGATAATTCATGAAATTCTCAAAAAATACTGATAGTCTGCATAAAAAGTATGGTAAATTATAAGATCAGGAAGCACCCATCAAAAAGGGCTGGTTAAGGGGTCATAAAAAAAAGGCAAAACAAAATTTAGGATACTTTAACGGTGAATTTCAAAGTAAATTCAATCCTTTACCCAGAATTATTTACCGAATTTGATTAAAGGTAGGCATGACCATAGGAATCTGACAGCCTGTGCAGTAGCCTACCGTAAAATTGATAGTGTCGAGTAGGAGGGGTAGATTATGGCTCCGTCCCAGAGGACCTGCATAAAGGGAAGTTTCCAAAACCTATTTTAAAACTTAAGAATTTGCCAAGTGTACCGGTCAATCTCAGATGGCTGAACAAAAAAATACAAAAATTGCCAATTAGCTACTTTGAAATTGGTTTAGTGTAGGCTAATAATCCAACTGCTTTCTTCACAGATTAATATCAGCATAAGAATTTCAACACCTCCTCAGGACTAATACCAGATTTCTGAGGGCACTATTGCCAAAAGTACACTATTGCCAAATGTAATAGCCTACTAAGCACACCGGAAATAGGCGGCAGGCAAAAGGCTCAATGTTCAAGAAAACTAGATTATTTGATAATAAGACAGAATCTATTATGTAGCAACTGTTTGGAAATCTTGCTAGTGGATTCCTCTTCTAAACTAACTGAAATAGAAACAAAGTTCTTCAATAACATTATTATTATAACTCATGTGAAATTGCTTCTAAGTTGCCTATTGATTAGATAATTAAAATAGGTTTGAAGCTTGCAAGAAAAATTGTCCTCTGTCGTTGTAAAAAGAAAATAAAATGACCATCTGGAATACTGAAGGAAGCATATAAAATACACAAGAATTTAATCACAAAACAAATTGTACCAGTATTAAATTAAAGGCACATATTAAATAAAAATTAGTGAAAGAGATACGAATGATGATATAACTCCGCTGTTATTGTTGGACATATTCCAAAAGTTATCATCACCCTAAATACAGCAAATATCCTCTAAATATCGAATCTAAAAAGTGGAAACAATAATTTAACAATGAAAAATTCAAAGCTGTGGGATATTATACTTTTTTACTATATTAAAATAAAGAGATTAATGCCTAATGTAAGTAAAAACTTGCATAGATAATTTTAAAAATAACAAGGTAGAGAAATGGGTAAATAAACTCAATAAATCACTACATTTTTACACAACTACATTTTTCTAATACATATATATATACATATATACATATATATATATATATATATATATATCTCTCTCTCTCTCTCTCTCTCTCTCTCTCTCTCTCTCTCTCTCTCTCTCTCTCTCTCTCTCTCTCTCTCTCTCTCTCTCTCTCTCTCTCTCTCTCTCTCTCTCTCTCTCTCTCTCTCTCTCTCTCTCTCTCTCTCTCTCTCTCTCTCTCTCTCTCTCTCTCTATATATATATATATATATATATATATATATATATATATATATATATATATATATATATATATATATATATATATATATATATATATATATATATATATATATATATATATGATAGATCAGTCCATTGTTCCTAAATTGCTAAGTCAGTGATCAGTGATCAGTCCAGAGATCAGTCCATTATTCCTAAATTGCTAAACAGAGAAAATCGTGTCATCGGCGGATTCTTCATATGGTTTAATACCTCATCAATATTGTAGTCACTGTTATTATACATTCAACATGTCAACAAACGCGTGAGAAAAGTTTTGCAGGTAAAACCTCAGCAGGCTTAATTATGTTTAATCAATTAATCATGAACCTTGCTGCCTTTGTCCTATTTTTACAAATGAAATATAATGTTGTTAAATTCATGATTTATACCGAATTTAACGCACGATTGAACAACAATTGAAGAAACCATCATAAAAGAACGAGATTAAATGGTGAAGATCCTTGAGAGCAATTGCTGGCCCGCAAGATGTCGAAACGACTTTCCACTGATGTGTCTTTTTTACAGGGACGGGTAGCAATCCTGTGACACAGCCTTGCTCCAGCAGAGATCGATCCCAGGGCTCCATCCTCCCAAACAGTGCACTAATCCACTGCACAACCATAGAATTAAACATATGAATTACATAAGAAACACAAAAGACAGGAATTATACTTGCCAGTTTCATCACGGGCTAGTCTCCACGCCAACGAGCCACTGGTTCTTCCGCGTTTCTCATCATCCCCAGGCTTCTTTTCAAACATAATTTCAACAAGTTCTCTTACTCTTCTTTCTAAGATTAAACTCTTTTTTTCCCACTCATAAGTGTTAAGTCTTTCATGAGTCATGTTTAATAAGCATTTAATTAGTGAAGCTTCACTAATTTGTGTTCTTCTTGACCTGAGTAAACAATGGTTGCTGGAATAGCGCCAAGTCACATCTTGCACTTCGTCTTTCGAGAAAGCAAAAATATAATTCAAACTTTTTCCCCACCCAATTTCATACATCAAAGGTGTGTCAATAGCACCTTCACAAGGATCAAAGTGAAGCCATCTTTGTTCTTTTTCGGAATACACTTCTGTCCACACATGATCTGTAAAGTCGTATACATAGCGGGCTTCGTATCCGAGAGCTCTACAAATCAAAGTGAAACAGTTGGCCCATTCTCCACATCGTCCAGTTCGGGTTTCTAATAATTTTCCTGGATGGTTATAGCGTGGAAATCGAAACTGAACTCCACATCTACACGAATAACCTGGAATGAAACTAAGCTAGAAAAATATTACAGTTTATGTAATATTGTATGGTAAATCATTTAATTTCAAATGAACAGAATTTAGAACAAACAGGAGATAAGGCCAGAAGGTAAAATCTAATTTACAACAAATGATTTGTATTACATCCAGTGTGATTGTAAATGTAACAACAAAACAATAAAATCAAAAACCTCTCAACAGCACGAGCGTCATTTACGTTTTGTTGAGCCAGGTTAAAGAAGAGCGTAATTTTTATTTATCTAAACATCTACTCACAACTTATGATATTATTTCCAGGAATTCCAACCGACTTATAATTCTCAATGCTTTATATACAAAAGAGAAATTATTTCTAAGATATTAGAAAATATTTATAATTTATTTTGCTTTCAGTAAAGCACAAATTTCGCTCTGGCCCTTAGAAGGCTTAGAATCCTACGACAGTTTACGGTACAATCTATTTTCCGACTTGATTATTCATTTCAATTACGAGTGGGGTGTAGTTGTATTTGCTTTAATTGGGTAAGACGGGATTTGCTAGCTTTGATTTCTTTACATGTTTATCAGTGAGCAGCCCCATTGCAAACAAAACATATACTGGTTAAAAATTTCTTTTAAAGCTTCGTAAAACCAAACACAAGGGCTTCACAACTCTATACAGTAAAACGATGGTAATACTTCTTTTTAAACATCATATTGTTCCTCAGCTTAGATTCCGATGAGGCTAATAGGCTATCAACGACAAACACTTTCATCCACACTTAAAGGTTAGAATAAATTCCAACTTTTTGACGTTATTCACATTTTTAGCAGGTCACTTTTTGCCCCTTTCATTTTTAGTCTCCACGTTCTGACAAGTTTTGACCCTTCTATATAAGGAAAATCCAGAAATGGTTTAATAAAACTGCACTTTTCATTTTAATTTAATAGGATACATTCTGATGGCTTTAATCAATCAATCAATCAATCAATCTATTTTAAAGAAGCACAGAAAAAATTACAGAACTTTAGACCCCCACAAAGGCTCTTTAGCCTGTGAGAGTGAGAGACTAAACATAAAATTCAATAATAGCACTAAAATCAAACAGAAGGGCAAGAAAAAAAAAACAACACCAAAAACTACCATGCCAATAAAAATATATGAATTAAACAAATTGAAAAGGAAAGATAAAGGGGAGAAAAGAAGGGAGAAGAGAACTAACTGTCTAGGCATAAGAGGTGGTTGGTTAGCTGTTTTTTAAATTGTCCATAAGAATGACATAGCCCAACTTTAACTGGTTTTTACCCAAATAACATCATGTGATAATACCAGATCATGTTTCTTTTACCATCAGACGGCGATCATTACTACTTTAACGTTGCTGCAATTTTACCATATGGGAATTGATATTTTTCTTTTTAATAGAGCCTGTATTAAACACTACAAGAAATTAGTCAAAAGCCGTTTCTTAATGGCCAAAAAGTACCAGTCACGTATCCAATGGAAGGTGAAGCTAGCTTGAGGGACCAAAGAGAAAGGACTGAAAAAGCAGATTTTTTATAAAATAAGACTTATTTATATCGTAATGAAATAAAAATACAATGAATACAAGGTAGTAATTTCCACGAAAGCTCTTGACCTGTAAAGGAGAGGGAGGATGTACCAGTGATGTAAGTGTTAATTAAGAAAAAAGAACCAAAGCAAAGAGAATTATAAAGATTTTACATGACTGAAGGGAACAAAGAAATCAGGCTCCCATCCTTCCAATCAGCTCCTCTTTACAGATTGGTTTTAGTAAATCAGTCTAAGTTATAGGTCTGCAAGCATTTTATAAATTATGTTCATTTCATCACATTATTGACTTTACTAAATAAATAAAATGACAAAACCATAAGCAATTTTAAGCAACAAGATAACAATTCAAATTTGGCGCCACAAAAGAAAAATAGAATATAGACAGGAACGCTTGCCACAGGCAGCCAAAATTCACAGCCCGATTCCACAAAATTCTTGTCTTGTAAGAGCCATCAAACAGGCACGTAAAAAGCTAGGTTGACTTCGTCCAAGATACCGCCAACTATTAAAGATACTGGCAAATAATGGAAATACAGCGGGTGAGAAATTTGACCACACATTAGAACGACTTTTGTTAAAATAAAATAACAAGGATATTTCAAAAGCCTGATAGTCCATGGGGAGTACACCAGAAATGGTAGCTATAATCTCACTTGAAGCAGTTCTAAAAGATCTGGAAATCAAAATCAGGGAAGGGCTTTGAGCTGAAAGTAGGGCTTTCCTTATTTGCGTTTTCCTGATTGCACCAATCCATATATGAGAGGCATACACAATAGTACTTTCAATAACACTTTTATACAACACTCTTAGGACTGACGGTTTAGACCCCATGCTGATCTAGCTATACTAAGGAGGCAGCTGGAGTATTGTTTAGCAGCGTTCACTCTGTAAGTAATATGAGGAGACCATAGTAGTTTTCTATCTGAAATAACCCCCAAGTATCTGACGTTTTCTTGAATTAGAATCATATTACCGCCGAAGCATAGCTTTATAGGAGGGATTTTACTAATAGAGTTTCTAGTACAAAATCCATGCCTGATTTTAAACTACTATCGTGAATAAAATTTTTACTGAAATCAATTTGAATTGTTTCAATTTTTGGTTTGACTAACATCGTACACTCAAAGAATGAAGTTGAGCGAAAGGTTGTGCTTCATTTTTTTTTTTTTTTTTCATTTATCAAAATTTATGTTGAACTATTTTATCTAAAAATTAAGTTTACCTAAAAACTAAGTTTTTTTTCAGTTATTCAAATTTTCTCATCAAATGTGAGGCTAAAAATTAAGCTGAACTAGTAAACGAGATGCCTAATAGTTTCAGACCCTGTTTAATGTGTGCATTAGGGGTTACCATTTATGGAATGTTTTCCTGATAATTTAGCAGATGCTAGTGAGGAACAGGGTGAGAAATTTCACAAGAATATTAAATGTTTGGAAGACTTCTTCCATGAAAATGAGATATCCACATGATTATTGCAAGAATTTTAAAAAATCCATTCCAGAATGAAAACAAAAACAAGTTTTCGAAGTATTCAGGAAGTAGCTGGTGAAATTGATAAAAATTTTCCCTTTCTTTCAATGTAATAAATAAAAACTGTGTGATATAGTGCAATAAATATTTTTGTTTAATCTGTTTTTAATCCATGGCTTTCACTTAAAACAGCACAATCCACTAAAACCTTGCATTGTAAAAATTTTTGCTGTTAAGCAAAAAAATGATACAGCTGAACACGGGGCACAACGTTCATATGAAATCAGCACAAAAACCCATTGTCCCAAAACCACTGGTTGCCTCTACCCATTTTAGCTTGTTTATGATTCTCCACCAAAGCCATTACACTTAGGCTAGAACACACCATCGCAAGCTAGTAGGAGCTGAACCCTGAAGATTTACTAAACAACTTGTATTTCTAGGGAATCTAGTGAAATAAATCATCCAAGTTGATAGAATATATTGTGCAATACGTAAATCTTAAGTCAAATATTCCATTGGATGCTTAGTTTTTGCTACTATGCATAAATTAATCAAATTAAAAATAGAAGGATTCCACAGATAATTATTATAGCCATTGTTTCTGTCAGAAAAAACATTATCTGAATCAATGAGAAGAACCATAATGAATGGCATCATCCTGATTACAAGTCGGGAAGACAGTCGACCCCTCACTCAAAAGAAGTGATGATTCCAATACTTTATCAGCTAACAGAGCTATAAGAGGATGAGCAGTCAGTCTTCTGATGCAACTGAATAAATGAGAAAAACCATAATGAATGGCATCATCCTGATTACAAGTCGGGAAGACAATCGACCCCTCACTCAAAAGAAGTGATGATTCCAATACTTCACCAGCTAACAGACCTAAAGAGGATGAGCAGTCAGTCTTCTGATGCAACTGAATCAATGAGAAGAACCATAATGAATGGCATCATCCTGATTACAAGTCGGGAGGACAGTCGACCCCTCACTCAAAAGAGGTGATGATTCCAATACTTCACCAGCTAACAGAGCTATAAGAGGATGAGCAGTCAGTCTTCTGATGAAACTGAATCAATGAGAAGAACCATAATGAATGGTATCATCCTGATTACAAGTCGGGAAGACAATCAACCCCTCACTCAAAAGAAGTGATGATTCCAATACTTCAACAGCTAACAGAGCTATAAGAGGATGAGCAGTCAGTCTTCTGATTTAACTCAAGTTGCTGATTCCAAGAAAATATTATCAACTCTACGATGGTTTAACCAAGGTGAATTAAATAGCCTAAACTTGTCAAAAGATGCATGTGAATCACTGTCTTCCAGTTTAAAGACCAAATTACCTTGCTTTTCATAAAAGAAAGAAAAATTTTAGCCTTTTTATTAAAGAAGAAAATCTTGTAAGTTTCATGACATTAAAGGTTGGTCTTTCACTTCCAGGGATTTCTCCCTATCTTAGGGGAAACCACTTTTCTTATGGAGACTAAATTTTGTATATACGGACTGAGGGGAATTTAGGATAAAATAAAGATTTTTAGGTGTATCCAGGGATATTTTCCAACGAAGGATGAAAATTTTCACTTGAAAATTGCTAACCAGAGACTGAAAGTAAGAATAGGTTAAAGTAAGTCATAAGATCAGGAAAGTAAGAGGGGTCTTAATCGAGAGAGTCAAGAGGCATGGGCTGTATAATCATTTTTTCTCAATATCATTAGTGGGGGAGGGGTCAACTGCCTTCCCCTTGCCCCCTGTAACGACGCCAATGGTACTTAGTAAAGAGTGACGTGGTGTAACTCTATATATTTTTTATTTAAGGAAAAGATGTAGGCTACTTGTCATATACAATATTCTAAGAAAGGTAAAGAGAATTTAACACAAAGGACTGAGGAAGTCACTTACGAAAAAAACTACATATCCTGTGGAATCAAGAACTTTCCAATCCTTTTGGTTTTTTCTTGATCCTGATAAAATTTTTCACAATAACAGAATACAGCTGTAGAATATAGAGCTATTTGAATGTGCTTGAATTGATGAGGCTTCTCTATACAATATATATTAAACAAATAAAATGATTGCCTTGGCCAGTGATAACAATGTAATCTACTCCAAAAATATAAAGGAAAATGCAGAAGAAGAAAACAAAACAGTGAAAATAAAAGATTAAAATGAATATGTAAAAAATAATTAACTGTAAATGTAAAAAGCAAAATACAGGCAAAATAATTTGTATAAAAATAAAAACTACCTTCAACTCTCATAGCTCCATAGAGAAATTCCTCTGGTAAAGGTGTTAGCAAGCCAATGGCATACATTTTTAGGTCACAGTTAGAACATTCAGGAATGTCAAACCAGGAAAAAAAATCTTCTTTAAACCACGTCAAGAGGCAATGTAGCAAAACATTTTTTCTACACACATCAGTTTCTTTCATTTTTTCATCCATCACCAGAGCTTCTATCTGGGATTCTACCAAAGTTTCCAGGATCTCAAGTGGGATCAGGCTTCTAGCTTTCTGTTGCAATTCTTTATCTTCATATAAAAGAACACGTGAAAACTGTTCTCTTAGTTGTCTTTCCATCTTTACATGAAATCTTAAAATTTCTTTTGGTTCTAAATTACGAAAAAAATAATGTAAGTTCATCTGGGATTAGAAAGAAGAGCATCGACTATAAAGCACTTAAACCAACTCTGAACTGAGGTTGGAGGCATTTGCATACAACTAACAGTTCAATGGAGACAAATCCTTTTATTTGACAGTGAAACAACTGCAAAATCTCTGGATATTCCTGTTGCATATACAGTGGCTGTCTTCAGCAGATAAACTAAAGTAATATAAATAAAAAATCAACATTTACACAAAACATAAAACTAATTAAATATTATTTAATGCTCTTATCTTTTTCAAAGCATTTACAGATGCAAATCTCTTTGATTTCCTAGTTTCCAGTTTATTGGCTTGATTTGTATGTGAAGGTTCGTCAGGTAAACAGAGGCCAAAAGTAGCAAGAGAAACAAAATTTACTTTATTAGACTGTGGTAAAGTTATCATAGATTGAATTTAAGCCAAATTCACCTGCATCTCAATTCAAAGCCATGTTTTCATTTTTTTGTTTTTTAATTTCAATTATTTTCCTAAAAATTACAATTAAACCCTAGTCCCAAGAAATAAAAGTGACATTTTCAAACATAATACTATTGTCTGGGAATTTAAAAAGTATTTAGATAGAGCTGGTGTAAAATTTTCAGGTTTGGGTTTTGCTTTAGGTTGACAAAATAAATTCTTGATTATTTTTTTTAATTCTGTTTAGCATGTCCAACACAGGAGCTTCTGCAGGTGTATAGGATCTGATAAACACCCCTGAAGTTTGATTCTTTTCAGAATTCAGAAAACTACTAAAATTATTGCTAATTTTTAAAGCTACCTTTAAACCATTATTTTGTAAAATTCTATTTTGTTTTTCACTCAGCAATGGAAAATTTGTTTAAGTACAAAAAACATCTCCCCAGTTGTCTCTAAGACTTTCTTGACCTTGAAACAGTCTGAACCTGAGAATTTCACATAAGCTCTAACTTTCACATCAGAACATCATTTTTATTTTTATTTCATAATTCTGGGTGGGATTTAGTTGATAAAAAATTATTGAAAAATATAGATGAAAATGGAAATATCCTTCATTGATACTTGCTGCACATTAAATAGGCCTAGTAAGAATTTCCTCATTGTTAGTCAATTTATTTATATACACTAGGGCTCTGTAAGACCTTAGGAGCTGAGGCCAGATTGTCAAAAACACAAACTAAACTATGAAAATGAGCTAAAATTTTGATAAATTTTCTCACTAACTCACAACTGAGATAGCTGAGAAATAGACATAAATTTGGAATGAGAATTTCATCATGAATCCAAATATAACACTCTTTTGGGTAAATACAACAACCTGTCCATTACTGAGCTACAAATTAGGTGAATATACCACTTGATGCCTTTTTTATGCTCTTTCCAAATATAAAAATGGCTTTAATTTGAAATTCAAATTTATTCCCTTAATGGGCCCATTAAGATGATACCATATTCTCTTATAGTGGCTAGAAAAGAGTTAAGAAGAATAATTCTTACTTCATAATATGCAGAATAATTGTGGTTTGCACATTTTAACTTGAGCTCCAATATACTTTATCACAGCCCACCCCTCTGTAGTGTACCAATTAAACAGTTTGTGGTAACAAACTGTAAGTAAGGAGAAACCCGCCTCAATGATAGCTGAAACTCTAAAAAACGGAATTTTGATACCAATAGATACATCAAAAGAATCAGATTTTAATGCTGATTTCAAATATATAAGCTTCATAAAGTTTAATCCTACCCATCAAAAGTTATGCGCCTGAGAAAATTTGGCTGATTTTAGAAAAAAAGGGTAAAGACCCCCTAAAAATTATAGAACCCTAATGAAAATCACACCATCATATTCAGCTATCAGAGAACCCTACTGTAGAGGTTTCAAGCACCTATCTACAAAAATGTGGCATTTTGCATTTTTGCCAGAAGAAAGATCATGGATGTGTGTTTATTTGTTTTTTGTTTTTTTTTTCCTGGGGTGGTCGTATCGACCCAGTGGTTCTAGAATATAGTGAGATGGCTCATTGGAACGGAAATTAAAAGTTCTAGTGCCCTTTTTTAGTTACCAAAAAAAATGGAGGGCAACTAGGCCCCCTCCCACGCTCATTTTTTTCCCAAGTCACTTGATCAAAATTTTGAGATAGCCATTTTGTTCAGCATGGTTGAAAATATGATAACTATGTCCTTTAGAATGACTTAATCCCCCGAAGTCCCTGGGGGAAGGGCTAAAAGTTATGAACTTTACCCAATGTTAACATATAGTATGGGTTATTGGGAAGTATACAGACGTTTTCAGGGGGGATTTTTTCTGGTAGGTGAGGGGTGGGTGGGTCGGGGGTAATATGGGAGTATCTTTCCATGAAGGAAGTTTTCATGGGAGAAGGGACATTCCTATGAAGCGGGCGCAAGATTTCCCAGCATTATTAAAGAAAAAGATCAGAAATTAAGTTTAAAAAAACAAGTTTTTCAACTGGAAGTAAGGAGCAACAGTAAAACTTAAAACGAACAGAAAATATTACGTATATGATTGGGTTCATCCCCTAGTCAATACCTTGCTCTTTAAGACAAAGATTTTTTAGTACTTTCATAAGAGCTATTTATTCTAATTAATGGCCTTTGTGATTAAGGGGTCATTTTTAAAGATTTGGAACAAAATTCAAACTTCAGCTGAAAGAGCGTGGTATTGACTAGGGGGCGAACCCCCTAATATACGTATTAAAAATCTGTAAATATAGAAGTTCGTTACGTAAGTTAATCCGTAAGTTACGTGTATTTATTACTAATAAAAACGTTCGTAAATAAAATTAAACAAGTTTCGAGAAAGCCATTTAACCAAATAAAAGTAAAATTAATATGCACATTTTGTTTTGATTATTCATGTACGGTGAGCGAAAATCAAAACCTGCATTAATTCAAAAATGTTCAAAAATTAAATAAAAAAAACAAGTTTTTTAACTGAAAGAAAGGAACGTCGTTAAAACTTAAAACGAACAGAAATTATTCCGTATATGAAAGGAGCTGTCCCCTCCTTAACGCCTCGCTCTTTACGCTAAAGTTAGACTTTCTCACAAGTCTATTTTTTTAAACAATAAAAAACATTAGCGTAAAGAGCGAGGCGTTGAGAGGGGGACAGCCCGTTTCATATACGGAATAATTGCTGTTCGTTTTAAGTTTTAACGTTGTTCCTTACTTTCAGTAAAACAAAAAACTGTTTTTTTATTTAATATGCAGCCAAAACCAGACATTTCCCATGTGTTTTTTGGTTTCATCACAGTTGATTCAATTTACAGGTAAAAGATTTGAAATGAGAGCGACAAATGACCAAATACAACCTTTAATTGGACACAAACAGCATCTTTAAAGCTCCATGAAGGGTTTTAAATTGAATTTCAATGTAAAGCAATTATATTTAGAAAGAATGGAAAAAATGCATCAAGTGGTTCCTCACCTAATCCATAGCTGAGTATTAGACCAGTCTCCATACTTACCTTCATTTGTATTGGAAGGGAATCCAACCCCTCCCCCTCCCCTATGTGCAAATCTAAACCCTGAGCTGTATATATATATACTATATTTTCTGTAACTCACTCTTTTCTTCAAATTGATTAAACAGTTTTTGAAAACAATAAAATTCATAACACATGTAAAATTTGGGATAGAGACTATATTTGTAGATTAGGAGGGGGGAGTTTTTAAAACAAATGAATGTTATATTTGGATTCAGGATGGAATTTTGATTCAAAAGGTAAGTCTATTTCTTACCTATTTTATTAGTAAGTTTCTTAGCTATTTTTATAACTGAAAAATTTACCAGAATTTGCAATCTAAAAGTGTCCTTCTTTTTATTGTAGCATGTCTCCTTCAGAGGAGCAGCTATCAAAAACTTTCAACACTTTGGAATCTTACAAGTCAAGATTAGGCAAAGATTTGAGTCTGAAAACACTTTCCTTTCACCTGATTTGAACAGTATTATTTATGTTTAGGACAGATACATTCTAATCAAGATATTTGTCCAAGATTAGTACAAGTCTAGGCACAGTTAAAGCACTGAGGGTCTTAGATAAGATAATATTCATTTTCCAAAGGCTATCACAAGCTCTAATAGAGCCGAATTTGCTTCATATGTCAAAAAGAAACAGAAAAATCAAAACAAAGAACCAAATAATCCAGCAAGAAAAGAAACACCAATCAAGCATAAAAATGGTCAATAGAAATTTAATACAAAAAAAAATAAAAAATTCCAAGTCCAAGTGTAAATAATGGCAAAAATAGAAGGAGAAAGGGTGGGGGATAAAACAAAATCACAGGCAAGAAGAAAAACATTGCCGAATTTGTATTCAAATTCAAATACCTAAAAGTAAAAAAAAAAAAAAAACTTAGAATCAAGCCAAATGAACTGTCAAAAAGAAATATTTACAATTAAAGAAAAGAATACAATTAAAGGTCAATGGATTTAAAATTAAAGGTCAAAAATAAAATTTAGCATAAATAAACATCCTAAAAGGGCAAAATAACAGTGACCAAAGATAAAGAGAAAAAAAATGACGCATGATTATTGTGAGCAAACACAACAACTAAAATAAAGGACGGGAAAGTTAATTTTGGTACTGAACATAGTTCATGAATTATTTAGGCACTCCAAAATAGAGGATAAAACTTTTCCGGAACCTCTTAGTAACGGTATGGATTAGAGAACACGTTGGAATTGCCAAGGAAGCTAAGTGAGGGAATCGGGCTCTAATGGGGTCATGTAAATCAGGAAAGATATCCTCAGTAAAAGGATTAGATATTGCAGATTTAGCAAAATGCAAACAAATTTGTTCTCTCCTTTCTTTTAACGTGGTAATATGTTCGGATTTATGGAGGAAGGAGTATGGAATTTTGCTCTCTTTGTAGATGATCCTGAGCAAATACTTCTGGACAAACTCAATTTTGTCACTAAGTTTGCTTGAAAGATTCAAATGCCACACTGGACATGCATATTCTAATAGCAGCCTGATAAATAAACATGGAGGGATTGCATCTTAGGGCAATAAAATTTGTTTAAAAGTTTTAACATAGATAATGAAACATTTGCTTGTTTGACAATATTAGAAACATGCATGTCCCACTTAAGGTTATTTGAAATTGTGACACCAAGGAGTTTAACATGTTTCACAAGCATTTTATGTGGGATAGGGTAAAGGAAAGCAGGAGTGGATTTCAAGAAATTTATTGTCATTATAATTGATTTAGTGGAATTTACTATCATGTTTAGGTTCTTAGCTTCATCCCAAATGTGGGTTAGGATTTTGAAGGGGTCACTTTTAGTATTCCTGTGACATACTTCAAGGATTGACAAGTCACCCATGTATTTCCACCTTTGGGGGAAATCCTTACCAATATCATTAATCATGACTGAAACTAAAAGTGGTCCCAATAAGGTTCCTTGAGGAATTACACAATATATAGGGAGGGGGTTAGAAAAAATATTTTTGTATTTTACAACTTGAGATATATTTTAAAGAAACAATATAACAATATTTGCTAACAGAGGATCAAGTTCAAAGTTAACGAGTAGTGAACGAATTAGGGTGGTGTGGTCAACCAGGTCAAAACCTTTTTGAAAATCAACTAAGACAAGGTTCAGCCATACATTTGGGTTTATCAGGATTACTTATGATGGTATGCATTAAGTGCACAAGGTAATGGGTGGTGGAAGTTTTCCTTAACTTACCAAACTGCTGGGTGTCAATATGTGGAAAAATTTTAACTTTAAGCCAGTCACAGAGGATACCTTCATAGAGTTTGGAAAAAACTGAAGTGAGTGTAATGTTGCAAATGTTGACAAAAGTCAGACTGGTGCATTTTTTTGGGACAGGTCTTATAAAACCTTGTTTCCAGCAACTTGGGAATTTACCAAATTTTGTGACTTGGTTGAAAATATTTGATAAAGGCTCAGCAATTTTGTCTGAAAAGGCTTTAATTAAGTCAACTGGGATGTCCAGGGGACAAGTACTTGATTTTCTAAGCTTTAGGATTTTATTTATAATGTCAGAGGGATAAATAAAGGGGAAGGAAGTATAAGGAGGAATGGTTGGTCTTGAGCCAGTGAAAGGGGGAGACTTTGAAAAATGGAAGCAAGGTACAAGTTCAAATTGTTGGCAGTCTTATTAGGGGGTTTAGGGAGATGAAAATTAACTTCAGAAGGACTTTTTCCACATATTTCTTTTATTTTTCTGTACCATTGCCTGGGCTTGTTAGAACATAGATCTTTGACTTTACTATTATAATAATTAGAAGCTGCTTTTCTTAATTTTTTCTTTAGGAATTTCCTTAGACTATTAGGCTCAGTAATTCAACTTGCCTTGAAAAAATTGATTTTTTTTTTCTTATAAGTTTTTTAAAAGACTCAGTAACATAAGTTTTATCTGTAGAACACATTTCAATTTTTTCTCAGGAAAGTGGGATTCATAATTACTCCTCAATAAATTTTAGAGGGACAAAGTCAAGCAGGCAATGTCATTTGTTTGATACACAGTGAACCAATTTTCAGTAGTAATCCAGGAGCCAAAATTGTAGAGTCCTGAGTCAATAAGAGGTCTATAAGTGGTTTCAGTTATAGAAAAAAAAACTGTTTAACTTTAGCCAGCAGAGATAGGAGAAGGCTAAAGTGGCAACTGCCCTAGAAGGGGAAGAGTGAAGATGGGTTTGCAAAACTTTGAAAGATTGGTGCAAATTAAATCAAGAGTAGTATTGCTTTTTGTAGTTGGGACCTTATCAACCTGTTTTAAATCAAAAGCATTACACTATGGGGTGTCTTACTCTAGATGTTGCTCTCAAGGTTTCTTGTGCATAAAATAGATTGAAAAAGGGTAGTATCATTTAAAGGGAGAGAGTGGAAGCAGGTATTTTATGTATCTTCCTATGGGATCATAAAGTCTCTGGATCCATTTCTGAGAGTTTCATTTACCTAAGTTACTGATAAATTTGGGGTAGTTTAAGTAGGGCTACTGACCAGTAGATTTTTGCAGTTCATATTATTGACTAACAAATAAAGTAAGCATACCACTCAATGCCTTTTTTTATGCTCTTTCTAAATATAATAATCATTTTTGTCGCAAATGAATTTTACCCCAACCCCTACATATACCAATTCAGGGTATATATTTGTACATTAGGGGGTTGAGGGCAGGGGTAAAATTCATTTGCAACAAAATTAGGTAAATTTTTACCAAATCATATTATTGACTTACAAATAAAGTGAATATACCACTCAATGCCTTTTTTATGCTCTTTACAAATATAATAATCACTTCTATCAAAGTTCAAATTTAAGCCCTTTTTGAGCTCTTGAAAATGACAAAACTATAAAAATATATAGGGTGTAAAAAGGCTTAAAACATCTGTTTTAAACTTACTGTTTCATAATAAATCCTTTTTTTAATCCACAAGCACTGACTTTCCATGATTAAGTTGGATAAATGAAAGTTATAAAATAAATTTTGCTATATTATGCTGTTTTATTCTGCCTTAACACCAAACGTTCAAAAATGGATTTTCAACAAAATATCAAAAATAACAAAGCAAGTTCATGTTGTAAAGGTTGCAAAATCAAGTTGTTTGAGGCTACAATTAAATTTTTGCACAAGGCTGATGACAGTATTGATTTTTTCAGGTACATTTTTTTTTTATTTCTTTGTTAATTATATATATATATATATATATATATATATATATATATAAAATATATATATATATATATATATATATATATATATATATATATATATATATATATATATATATATATATATATATATATATATATATATATATATATATATATATATATATATATATATATATATATATATATATATATATATATATATATATATATATATATATATATATATATATATATATATATATATATATATATATATATATATATATATATATATATATATATATATATATATATATATATATATATATATATATATATATATATATATATATATATATATATATATATATATATATATATATATATATATATATATATATATATATATATATATATATATATATATATATATATATTATCAACATTAAAGAAGAAGAAAACAGCATAATATTGCAAAATTTATTTTATAACTTTCATTTATCCAACTTAATTGTGGACAGTCAGTGCTTGTGGATTAAAAAAAAGATTTATTATGACACAGTAAGTTTAAAACAGATGTTTTAAGCCTTTTACACCCTATATATTTTGTCATTTTCAAGAGCTAAAAAAGGGCTTAAATTTGAATTTCCAATAGAAGTGATTATTACATTCATAAAGAGCATAAAAAAGGCATTGAGTGGTATATTCACTTTATTTGTAAGTCAATAATATGATTTGGTAAAAATTTACCCAAAAATGATTATTATTCATAAAGAGCATATAAAAAGCGATCAAGTGGTAGCCTATGTTCACTTTATTTGTAAGTTAATAATATGAACTGCAAAATATTTACTTACTGACCTACAAATAATGTGAACATAACACTCTGTGCCTTTTTTAAGCTGTTTGTGAACATTCCTTAATAATTACTTGATTTGGAAATTCAATTTTAAGCCTATTAAATAGCCTATGATAAGCCCAAAGATAATATCATGTTCTCTTATTTTAGATATCACTTATATACTACTGTTGGAATTATTTTTGTTTAAACTGATGTACCCCTCCCATAGACCAGGATGAAGTTATCTCCTGGCTCCCATCTCCGGGTTTATCTCCCTGACCTAAAATTGCTTACCCTATAGCTCTGAAAATAAAAATTATCCTTAAAAAAACTGCTGACACTTACAGCTCTCAACTGATACCAAATTTTTGAATTTTTTTGCTGTTTTTGATATTTTACTTAAAAGTACAATTATAAGCATGAACTTAAAAATAATTACATAAGTATTTTTTTTGAGAGAATTTTTCATTATTATTTGGAATTCCTTTGTTAGGAGCTTTCAAATGAGGTGTTACATGACTATATTAAAAAAATATTATTTTAACTGTTAGGCCTATTGAGGTGGAGGCAAACGCATTTTGTTGCTTCATTTTTTCTTCAAAAGCTATCAATCAGAACATCATTTAAAAACTATCTTTCTTTTAAACATGTTGCAAAGGTTATTTTTACATCAAACCTAAAATGGCCCCATTAATCCTCTTTTGCCTCACATCTCTCCTTTCCTCCCAAACCCTCCTTGTCAAAACAAGTAAAATGAAAATTCGTAAAGAGATTTATTATAGTAAGATATATCTTAAATGGAGAATTTTTCATCTCCTAGGAATGTCATAGCTCCATAAACCCCCTACCGCTGAATATAAGTTCCGCCCAAACAAAAACATTACAAATTTGAATTTGGTTAAAAAACTATTGGATAAAACTTGGATATTTCAAATCTTTTTTTCAGGACCTTTCAAATGAGGTATTGCATCACTATATTCAATTATAATTTATCTTTATTGTTACACAGGTACTCTAGAGGTAGGCCAAATGAGGTCTTTCATTTTTTCTCAAAGCGTGTGAAACAGTACATCATTTGAAAGCTATCCTTCTTCTCAACATGTTCCTAGCGTTTTTTTCTACATTAAACCTAAACGGGCCACACATATTCTCTTTTGCTTCACATCTCCCCTTTCCTCTCAAACCCTCCATGTCAAAACAAGAAAATTGAAAGTTCTTAAAAAAATTGTTGTAGCAACATACATCTTAAATGGAGAAGTTTTCCTCGCCTAGGAACGACCTAGCTCCATAAACCACCCTACCCCTGAATATAAGTATCTCCCAAAGAAAAACATGTCAAATTTAAATTTGGTTTGAAAACTGTTGCATAAGACTTCGATATTTCAAATCTTTATGTCAGGAGCTTTCAAATGAGGTGTCGCATGACTATATTCAATTATATTTTATTTTTTTATCGTTATGGAGGTAGTCTAGTGGTAGACCAAATGAGGTTTTTTGCTTTTTGTCAAAGCTTGTCAAACAGCACATTATTTGAAAGCTACCCTTCTTCTGAACATGTTTCTAGCGTCGCTTTCTGAAACAACTATAAAAGGGCTGCATAAAAACTCTTCTTCCTCCTCACTCCCCGTTCTTGTCAAACCTTCCGAACCAAAACAGATAATATGAAAAATCGTAAAGAGATTCGTTATAGTAAGATATATATTAAATAGAGAAGTTTTTATTGCCCAGGAATGCCCTAGCTCCACAAACCCCCCACCCCGAAAGATAAGTACCTCCCGAAGAAAAACATGGTAAATTTAAATTTGGATCTAGAACTATTAGATAAACTTGGATATTTAAAATGTTTAGATCAGGAGCTTTCAAATGAGGTGTTCCATGACTATATTCAATTATGTTTTATCTTTTCTGTTACAGAGGTAGTTTAGAGGTAGACCAAATGAGGTCTTTAATTTTTTGTCAAAGCTTCTGAAACAGCACATCATTTGAAAGCTACCCTTCTTCTGAACATGTTCCTAGCGTTGTTTTCTACATTAAACCTAAAAGGGCCAAACAAATCCTCTTTTGCCTCCCATCTCCCTTTTCCTCTCAAACCCTCCATGTCAAAACAAGAAAAATGAAAGTTCGTAAAAGGATTTTTTATAGTAACATCCATCTTAAATGCAGAAGTTTTCCTTGCCTAGGAATGTCCTAGCTCCATAAACCATCCTACCCCTAAATATAAGGACCTCCCAAAGAAAAACACGGCAAATTTAAATTTGGATCAAAAAATATTGGATAAGACTTGGATATTTAAAATCTTTATATCAGGAGTTATCAAATGAGGTGTCGCATGACTATATTCCATTATATTTTCTCTTTACTATGACAGAGGTTGTCTAGAGGTACGCCAAATGAGGTCTTTTGTTTTTTGTTACATTTTAACAAACAGCACATCATTTGAAAGCTATTCTTCTTCTGAACACTTTTTTAGTGTTGTTTTCTACATCAAATATAATAAGGCCACACATATACTCTTTTGCCTCCCATCTCCTCTGTTCTCTCAAGCAATTCGTGTCAAAACAAGAAAACTGAAAATTCGTAAAGAGATTCGTTATGGTAAGATATATCTTAAATAGAGAAGGTTACATTGCCCAGGAATGCCCTAGCTCCATTACCCCCCCCCTAAATATAAGTTCCTCCCCAAGAACAACATGGCAAATTTAAATTTGGATCAAAAACTATTCGATAAGACTTTGATATTTAAAATCTTTATATCAGGAGTTTTCAAATGAGGTGTCGCATGACTATATTCCATTATATTTTATCTTTACTATTACAGAGGTAGTCTAGAGGTACGCCAAATGAGGTCTTTCATTTTTTGTCAAAGCTTATTAAATAGCACATCATTTGAAAGCTATCCTTCTTCTGAACATGTTCCTAGCATTGATTTTTGAAGTAAACCTAACAGCATCACGAAAAATCCCTTGTATTTACGATTTCAACTTTCCTTTCACACGATCCCTGTCAAAACAAGATACTTGATAGTTCGTAAAAATACTCGTTATCGCAGCATCAATCTTAAATGCATAAGTTTTACTTGCCTAGGAGTGCCCTAGCTCCATAAACTCTCCTACCCCTGAATATCAGGAACTCCCAAAGAAAAACATGGCAAATTCAAATTTGGTTCAAAAACTATTGCATAAGACATAGATATTTAAAATATTTATGTCAGGAGCTTTCAAATGCGGTGTCGCATGACAATATTCAATTATATTTTATTTTTATCGTTATGGAGGTAGTCTAGAGGTAGACCAAATGAGGGTTTTTACTTTTTGTCAAAGCTTATCAAACACCACATCATTTGAAAGCTACCCTTCTTCTGAACATGTTTCTAGTGTTGTTTTCTGAAACAAATCTAAAAGGCCCGCACAAATCCTCTTTTGCCTCCCATCTCCCCTTTCCTCTCAAACCCTCCATGTCAAAACAAGAAAAATGAAAATTCGTAAAGAGATTCGTTATAGTAAGATATATCTTAAATAGAGAAGTTTTCATTGCCCAGGAATGCCCTAGCTCCGTAAACCCCTCAAACCATTAATCAAATTACCCCACGAAGAACCCTATGGAAAGTTTAGCGATGGATAACAAAATATTGTACAAGATTTGTAAATAAAAAACGCGTGCGGTGACAACTATCAAATAAGTCTGTGCAAATGTATATTCAATTATATTTTATATCCACTGATAAAGAGGTAGCCTAAAGGTAGACCAAATGAGGTCTTTCATTTTTTGTCAAAGCTTATGAAACAGCACATCATTTGAAAGCTACCCTTCTTCTATACATGTTCCTAGTCTTATTTTCTACATTAAACCTAAAAGAGCCAAAAAAATCCTCTTGTGCCTCCCATCTCCCCTTTCCTCTCAAACCCTCCATGTCAAAACAAGAAAAATGAAAGTTCGTAAAAGGATTTGTTATAGTAACATCCATCTTAAATGCAGAAGTTTTCCTTGCCTAGGAATGTCCTAGCTCCATAAACCATCCTTCCCCTAAATATAAGGATCTCCCAAAGAAAAAAATGGCAAATTTAAATTTGGATCAAAAACTATTGTATAAGACTGGGATATTTAAAATCTTTATATCAGGAGTTTTCAAATGAGGTGTCGCATGACTATTTTAAATTATATTTTATCTTTACTATTACAGAGGTAGTCTAGAAGTAGGCCAAATGAGGTCTTTTATTTTTTGTCAAAGCTTATGAAATAGCACATCATTTGAAAGCTATCTTTCTTCTGAACATGTTCCTAGCGTTATTTTGTACATTAAACCTAATAGGGTCACACAAATCCTCTTGTGCCTCCCATTTCCCCTATCCTCTCAAACCCTCCATGTCAAAACAAGAAAAATGAAAATTCGTAAAGAGATTCGTTATAGTAAGATATATCTTAAATAGAGAAGTTTTCATTGCCCAGGAATGCTCTAGCTCCATAACCCCCCTATCCCTGAATATAAGTACCTCCCAAACAAAAACATGGCGAATTCAAATTTGGTTAAAAACTTAAGACTTGGATATTTAAAATCTTTATGTCAGGAGCTTTCAAATGATGTGTTGCATGACTAAATTCAATTATATTTTATTTTTACTGTTATGGAGGTAGTCTAGAGGTAGGCCAAATGAGGTATTTCATTTTTTATCAAAGCTTATCAAACAACACATCATTTGAAAGCTATCCTTCTTCTGAACATGTTTCTAGCGTTCTTTTCTACATTAAACCTAAAAGGGCCACACAAATCCACTTTTGCCTCACGTCTCCCCTTTCCTCTCAAACCCTCTATGTCAAAACTAGGAAAATGACATTTCGTAAAAAGATTCGTTATTGTAACATATATCTTAAATGGAGAAGTTTTCCTTGCCTAGGAATGTCCTAGCTCCATAAACCACCCGACTCCTGAATATCAGGATCTCCCACATAAAAATATGGCAAATGCAAATTTGGCTTGAAAATAATTGCATAAGACTTATATTTTTGAAATCTTTTTATCAGGATCTTTCACATTATGTTTTTTATGACTATATTCAATTATATTTTATTTTTATTGTTTTAGAGTTGGTCTATATGTAGGCCAACTGAGGTTGTTTAATTTTTTTTAAATAGCATAAAACAGAATATCATTTGAAAGCTATTCTTTTAAATGTATTACTAGCGTTTTTTTTTTTACGTTAAACCTAAGATAGCCACATCATTTGAAAGCTATCCTTCTTTTGAATATGTTTCTAGTGTTTTTTTTTACATTAAACCTAAAAGGGCCACACTAATCCTCTTTTGCCTCCCATCTCCCTTTTCCTCTCAAACCCTCCATTTCAAAACAAGAAAAATGAAAATTCGTTAAGAGGTTCGTTATAGTAAGATATAAATAAAAAAAAAACAAGTTTTTTAAACAGAAAGTATGGTGCGACATTAAAACTTATAACAAACAGAAATTATTCCGTATATGAAAGGGGCTGTCCCCTCCTCAACGCCTCGCTCTTTGCACTAAAGTTTTTTTATTTTTTTAAAAAATTAATTTGTGAGACAGTCAAACTTTAGCGTAAAGAGCGAGGCGTTGAGGAGGGAACAGCCCCTGTCATACTCGGAATAGTTTCTGTTCGTTTTAAGTTTTAATGTCGCTCCTTACTTTCAGTTTAAAAAACTTGTTTTTTTTATTTAATTTCTGATCGTTTTTTAGTTAATGCAGCTTTTATTTTAGCTTACCGTCATTAAATAAGTAAACAAAATTTGCATAAAAATTTTACTCTTATTTTGCTAAATGGCTTTCTTTAAATTTGGTTCTGAAGTAATTTACAAATTAACTTATGTAACGAACTTTTATATTTGCATATTTTTCTTCTGGCAAAAAATATAGAGTTGCAGGTTTTTGCAGATATCAGCTTGAAAACAATGTAATAGGGTTTTCTGATACACTGAATCTGATGATGTGATTTTCATTAAAATTCTTTCACTTGTAGGGTATGTTTCCCCCCTCTTTAAAGATCAGGTATATTTTCTCAGGCTCGTAGCCTTTGATGAGTAATACTAAACCTAATAAAATTTATATATTTACAGTCAGCATTATAAGCCCATTCTTTTGATACATTTATTTACATCAAAATTCCGTTTTTAAAAGTTCCGATTACTATTGAGCCATATCGCTTTTTTTTTTTATTGCGTATATGTTATTACGTATATGAGGAGGTTCTCCCCTTAGTCAGTACCACGCTCTTTACGTTAAAAATTAAAAAAAATTTAATTCACAAACCCCTGAATTACGAAGGCCGTTTAATTAGAATAGATAGTTCTTTTGAAAGCACAAAAAAAACTGTAGCGTAACGAGCGAGGTATTGACTTGGGGGAGAACCCCCATATATGCGTAATAATTTCTGTTCGTTTGAAGTTTTAATGTTGCTTCTTATTTTCAGTTGAAAAAACTTTCGTCTGATCGTTTTTTAAATAATGCTTGGAAGTCCGGCGCCCCCTTCATAGAAATGTCCCTTACCCCAAAGAAACATCCTCCACGGAAATATTCTCCCGATTAATCCCCTCCTCCAGCCCCCCCCCCCCCAACAGAAAAAAATCCTTCCTGAAAATGTCTGTATACTTCCCAATAACCAATACTATATGTAAGCAATGGGCAAAAATCATAACTTGCACCCCTTCCCCTGGGAACTGTGGGGATTAAGTAATCCTAAAAGACATATTTATTAGATTTTCTACTATGTTGAACAAAATGGCTATCTCGAAATTTTAATTGGGTGACTTTGAGAAAAAAATTAGCGAGGGAGGGGGCCTAGTTGCCCTCCATTTTTTTGGTCACTTAAAAAGGGCACTAGAACCCATTAATTTCCGTTCCAATGAACCCTTCTACGATGTTCTAGGACGACTGGGTCAATACGATTACCCCTGGGGAAAAAAACAAATAAACAAGCATCCGTAATCTTTTTTCTGGCAAAAAATGGAAAATTGCACATTTTTGTAGATAGGAGCTTGAAACCTCTGCAGTAGGGTTCTCTGATACGCTGAATATGATGGTGTGATTTTCATTAAGGTTCTATAACTTTTAGGGGTCTTCCCCCTTTTTTCAAAAATCAGCCAAATTTTCTCAGGCGCGTAACTTTTGATGGATAAGATTAAACTTGATGAAACCAGAAATAAAATTGAAATTTGAAATAAAAATTAAAATCTTATTCTTTTGATGTATCTATTAGTATCAAAATTCTGTTTTTTACAGCTTTGGTTACCATTGAGCCGGGTCGCTTCTTGCTTACAGTTTATTACCAAGAACTGTTTGATATCTTAAATACAGAAGTTTTCTTTGCCCCGGACTTACCTCGCTAAATCAACCCTCTTCCCCTGACGATAATTGACAACCCTAGAAGAAAATGGCCAAATCAGACTTTGTTAAAAAACTATTGCATAAGAATTGGATATTTAAAATCTTTGTGTCGGGAGCTTTCAAATGAGGTGTTGCATGACTGTATTCAATTATATTTTATTTTTACTGTTATGGAGGTAGTTTAAAGGTAGCCCAAATGAGGTTTTTCATTTTCTGTCAAAGCTTATCAAACAGCACATCATTTGAAAGCTATCCTTCTCCTGAACATGTTTTGAGTGTTGTTTTCTACATCAAACCAAAAAAGGCCACACAAATCCTTTTTAGTAATATATATCTTAAATGGAGAAGCTTTCCTTGCCTAGGAATGTCTTAGCTCTATAATCCCTCCTACCTCTGAATGTAAGTACCTTCCAAAGAAAAACATGGCAAGCCCAAATTTGGCTCAAAAACTATTGGATAAGACTTGGATATTTAAAATTTCTTTTGTCAGGAGCTTTCAAAGGAGGTGTTGCATAACAATCATCAGAGAGATGTTTAATGGCTCATTGAAACTTAGATTAAATATGCTAGTGCCTTTTTGAAACGACCGAAGACATTGGAGGATAACTAGCTACTTATCCCAAAGTCTTCCTATAACAATTTGTTTAACATAGTTCAAAGGTCCAATAAATATGGTTTTGATGATGATATGACCCTCCATAGTCCCTGGGGAAGGGCTGTACGTGGTATCGGGCGTATCGGTATCGGGCATATTGGTATCACATATATCGTATCGGTCATATCGGTATCCTGTGTTTTATTTTCAGTCATTTCCTAGGTTCATTTTTAAAAGCATATCCCGGGGAGGAAATATATCAGGAGTTTCCAAATGAGGTGTCACGTGGCTATTTAAAAACTAAAAAATACCATTATTGTATTTAGCCCAGCTTAGATTTAGTCCAAACAAGTTTTTTTTTAGTGTCAAGTTGTCAAATAGCCCATCATTAGAAAGCTCTCGTTCTAAATTTATTTATAGCATTATTTTCTAAATCACACCTTAAAGGGCAACACAAAACCTATTTAGTCTCTCACATCTGCTTACCTCTCAATCACTCCTTCACACCAAGATAAATGAAAATTCGTAAAGATTCCAGGTAAAGAATCTACCTAAGCTGAATATACCTGCTAGATATTTAACTTAGTGGATGCAGCTCAAGGCTAATTGCCTTTCAGTTAGCGTAAGATTTTAAAGATGTTTAAGACGCAAGATTAAAGAAATATTCCTCTCATCTGATTACTCCGGAAGGGAGGACAAGAAAAGCACATAATGAAAATTTTAACTTTGGTATTGTAGTCGTTTCAGCCTATTTGATTAATATGTATAAAAGTATGATTATTTTATGCAATGTAAAATTAAGCTGAAGTCATACTGTAAATTATTTGATATGAAATTGAGACGCCTTTTCCTGGTCTCATGTTAGCAGAGTTTGTTATATATATTTCAACCAGAGCTCGGTCCAGGGGGGGTGGGCTTTTGGGACAAAAGTTATTCGTGAGAAAGGGTTGGTTCGTAGGCCAGTCGAGGACTCAATAGCTGGGACTTCTGATTCTAGAGAGGTGGTACCAATTGCATACTTTTAAAATGCATCCCATCTTTTGCCTTCGTCTTCTTCGTTTGATCTTCTGCTACCGCGTTTTATCTGTATGTACATTCTAATGTCATTGAATAAATACCATATAACGTCTTGTTTTGTAATACATTTTTTAGTTTCGTAAAACCGTAAAACATCCCAAAAAAAAGGTAAAAAAAAAAGAATTATAAAGAGGTTTAAAATACTGTGAGTTTATTATTGGGGGGGGGGGAATGGAGTATGTTATATTTATGGCTTTGTCCTAGAATTAGAATTAAATAAAGTTTGTTATTTGACATATTAAAGTGGCCACCGTAAGATGGGACTTCCTGCAGCGGGAGGATGTCCTATGCGGGAGAACATTTTTTAACATGGTATAGAAGCAGGACTTCAATAATGAAAAAGACCATTCTTCGGCTGCTATCTTTATGTAAATTAAAGTGTAGTTTTCATTTATTTTTTTGTAAATGCTTAAATATTTTTATTATTATTATTGGTGCCACTAAGAGGAGATGAGGTGGAATGAAAATTAAAAATTAAAAAAATGTATTCAAAAGAAAGATGTTCTGATGAATTATACATCCACCCTATGGGTGACAAGTTTTATGTTGTAGTGAAATAAAATAGATAATTTTTTGTTCTCGTGAAACTTGTGAACCAAATTTTTCTCATGTTAGATATTATTCAAATCATTGAGTTCAGTTTTATTTAACATCTAGTCCTTCATAGTTTCACTTTGTGTTTAGAATTAAATTTTATTTTATCTAATATTCAGTATCGCCTGATTTGGAAGTGTCCAAAGTTAAATGTGACTCAAACTTGATATCTAATCTCTTTGCTTTAGGAACAATAAAAGCTGGAAATTGGTGGTTACGAGATATTTCCCGCCTGTCATAAATTAGCCTCTTGAATGTGCGAAATTTGGAGCTAACAAAATCTTTGTTAGAATGACAGAATGACAAAAGTGATACTCAAACAAAGAGCATTATATATCAAGTTTATAGGTTAGAAAGTTGGAATCACGACTTGCATCTTTTTCCAAGCATCGATTTAAGGTATAAAAACAAATGAAAGAAGGGAAAATATGATTTCTATTCATACACAAAAGTAAATACACAAGCTTGACAGTTGACACATAGGGTCCATGCCTGGTTGCATCTTTCAGCGTGGCAGATAATTCACAACGGTGACAAAAACACCTTAAACTAGCTCATCAGACACGAAAAAAAAATACAAATTTCTCTCTTAAGGATCAGACTTGCTGAAGAAACGAGAAAATATCAAATTCGAAAAATTCAAAGAGATTTATCATAATTTCTTGTTTTTTTATAAATTATAAAATAAACAGAAGAAGATTGTGAATGAAAAGTAAAGTGCTTCATTAAATGAAAAATCATAATTCAACCGTAAGATGTTACCAACAAATAAATTGTTATCAATAAATAAATAAAAACGAACAGGAATTACACTAATCAATCCAGTCAAACTTAACAACGAACAGACACTACTAAAAAACAAGGTGGGCTAGTACCCTTTTGCTTTCTAACGACCAAACATATTTTTTATATGCGTTATGCATAATTTTCATTTCTAGAAGTTTTTAATTTGACTACACATTATTTACAAAAAAGAAAGTAAATATTAAAATAATAACAATCAATTACATTAAATGATGAATATGCTTCGAAAATATTATGTAACTTGATAATTTGTTAAAGCATCATTAATGAAGAATAAACAACCTTATTTTAAAATTAATTTTGACTTAAAGAAAGACCAAAAGACGGGTCATTTGATTGAAACTACTCCCATCTAAAAACAAATCATTCATAACGTCCAGATCATACCAAGGTTAACCTTCAGATGAAAAAAGTGATACTAAAGTTCAAGAAATAAAGAATAATAAGAGCAAATTTCATACACATCAAAGAGACTTCCAAGGCGTATATCATTCGTTTAAGAGACAAAAAATTTCTTCTGCTGTAGTCCTTGGGTGCTTTACAAAAAGCTCTTTCCGAGAACACTAAATCAATGCAATTACATTGTCATCTTTTCTCGGAGCAAGAAGCAAGAACAAAAACTAATGATGTAGCAACAGCACAACTGCAATTATTTTTTCGAAGACGAAAAAGCCCGATTGCATTGACTACATGTAAAGACAATTTTGACTTAATTTTTCCATTGTCTTGTTTACAGAATTCCAGATCAGTTAAGATTCTCCAGAGTTAAAACAAAATTTACCCTTCCTTTTGATGCTGATTAAGGTATAATACGCAAGATTGTTAATCACAACAAAAGGGAATATCTATAGGTGTTAGTTTCTTCCGGCGGTAATAAAGGTTTATCTCATTGCCCATATTTTGAAGCAGTCTCGTAAAGACACGATACAGCCTCGATTTTGACTATTGTGACAGACGTTAATGATGCTATTCTACAAAACACACAAATAAGGAGTACATTGATATTAACTGATTATTTTGGGTACTAATATTTGCGGTTCTTTGAAATTTTAATGATAATAGCTTGGAACTAGTTTGTGATTGGTATATCGACCTTGTAACATTGGGGAACACATGAATGGGAAAAAAATACGTATTATCTACAGTAATAAGCTGATAAAGTCTATACCCCTAGTATGTGACTAAGTTAGTTAAAAATCTAGCATTTCAGAGTTTTTCTTATTCAGTACTGAAGGCGATGC
Source organism: Artemia sp. Qi Xiang Cuo (assembly GCF_049724085.1). Classification (NCBI taxonomy): domain Eukaryota; kingdom Metazoa; phylum Arthropoda; class Branchiopoda; order Anostraca; family Artemiidae; genus Artemia; species Artemia sp. Qi Xiang Cuo. Next base: position 53,434,155 of record NC_142805.1, on the reverse strand, counting down.
AGCAGCATTTGATGCAATCCTTAATTAGACGATGGAAATATTCAGAAACTCTGTTCACAGAGACATACTTAACAGAGAGAGTGAGGATTGCCGTCTCTGAATTAAAAAAAGATAATAAATACAAACCCTTCGGTAGAAACTATAGTGAAAGAGGAGCCAAAAGGTGAATATTCAGATCCTGAAGAATTTTTAAGCACCATGGAGTGACAGAATAAGAACCTCTTTTACTGTCATTTTTAATTTCATTTCCGATCGTTTTTTAAATAACGACAGTAAATATGCCGGGTCAATCCCATCCCCATGGACATATCATCTGGACAATTGAATCATAGTGAAAAATTATACCGGACAATTCCCATCCTCATTTCTGTTCCTAACAGTGACTCTGTCATGAGAACGCAAGATATAAAATCAAACTTTGCATAAGAATTCCGATGAATTCCCCCAGTAACAGATTCTGTCTGAAAAATTCACTACATGGAATTTTCAATCAAAGCGGTTAAGTCTCTCCGTGCAGAAGACCAGAGTATAATATCCGTCTTCTCCTCCCCACCTGACACGTGTATTTACACTTCATAAAAAGAAATACTCTACTTACACAATAGTCACGTTCTATAACGTAGACAATTCCTCGGGAGCTCTGAGGGGCCATATTATTTCCAAAGATCCTTTCAACTTATTTCCAAGGATCCTTGGTCCTTTCAACTATGCTGAACAACCTGGCTATCTCAAAATTTGATCAGATGATTTTGGGAATAAAGTAGTTAGAAAGGGGGCCTAATTGCCTTCCAATTTTTGGTAACTTAAAAAGGGCACTAGAGCACTTAATTTTCGTTAGAATGAGCCCTCTCCTGATGTTCTAGGCCCACTGGGTCGATATGATCACCTTTGAAGAAAGAAACATGCAATCATTATATTTTTTCTGGAAAAAAAATACAAATTCTCCATGTTCTCAAATAGAAGCTTGAAATCTATGCATAAGGGTTTTCTGATCCTCTCAATCAGTATGATCTTCCTTCAGATTATCTGACAGTTAGGGGGTGTTTAAACCCTTTTTGGAGAATCAGGGAGATTTTCTCAGCGTATCCTTTGATGGGTATCGTATCCTTTGATGGGTAAAACAAAACTTAATTAACATTATATATTTGAAATCAGTGGCGGACCCAGGGGGGCGCCCCCCTAGCGTAGTCTAAAGTAGTGTAATTTACTTAATTGACGCAAGTTTGCATTAATGTAAATTGCTCCTAGCGGAAGTTTATCGGATCAACCTATTTTGCACCGCCCCCCGGAGAAAAACTCTTGGAGCCACTCTGTTTGAAATCAGTATACAAATCCAGTTATTTTTAATAGAATTGTTTTGTATGAAACTTACGTTTTCTATAGTTTCAATTTCTATTTAACCTGGTCGCTCTTTAACTAAAGTTTGTTGCTACAAACTGTTTGACCTCCTCAGACCCCAGTTTCCACTATACCTCTCAGTTGGGGTTCCACCCCAGTTTCTTTTCCTTTCAGATAAATGACCTATTTTCTTTTCTTTAATTACATTTGCTTATAGTATAATTTCAAAAGACAGGTTAAATTCCCGTTACTAAGCGATAGTGGTTTTGTAATAGGTAAGCTGTGAAGCAAGTTTATTTTCGTACTTCCTGGTTGGGAGTCATTGAAAGATAAATTTAAGAGGTAAAATTGGGTTTGAATAAGGAGGTAGCTGATTGGCTGGGCTAAGTGACGGTCCCACCCATACAAACAGTGCTGTACAAATAATTATTATTATTTTTTAGTCTATGTTTTGACCCCGTTTGGGGAGAGAGTCTGCGTTTGGACCCCAGTCGGGGATATATATATTTTTTGGTATTTGTGACCCTTTTGGAAGAATACAAGTAAGGTATTTTCTACAAAGTGTGTACTATTTTCCGTAACCCAGGCAGAGTAGGAATAGAGCTACAAGGTACCGTCATTATTATATTGACAGGGAGGGTTGTTACCTCCAATGAGAGAGTAGAGATTTTCTAGCCGTAACCCAAGGCGGGTACATTTGGCTTTAGAAAGTGGCCATTTGACCATTCGATCGCGTTATCATACCCTGGGACAGGGTATACTGTAAATAGGGTAGTACCAAACCCAAATATATGCAGAACCTTTGGGGTAGGAGCGGGAATCTCACTACCATTTGGGCCGACAAGGGGTTCTCCCCTTCGAGTAAGTGACATAGCAACCTTTTTTGCGCCATTTTTGCCTTTAAAAGTGGTGACCCCGCACACACACCCCAATACTCCCAGTTGAAATTTAGCATTTTCAATAGACTTAGTTAATTGAAGCATCTGCAGAAAGAGATCAGTTTTCTTTTGTATACCTGTTCCTTTCCCGCACTATAACACTAAAGTTCACGGTCCTTCCTTTTTTACTTGTTAACATAAACTCCAACTCCCCCCCCCCCTCCCCCAGAGATTTGACAAATTTACGCCACTGAACATCAATTAGTAAGTTTTCTTTACCTTAGTCCATACACTTGACATAGTATTACATAACTACACACTAAAATGTTATCCAACTTGCCATTTGAAGTCCGTTGCGTTAATTCAATCAAATATTAAAGTCAAGCTCAAGCCTTTAACTTGACATAATTCATTGAGAAAAACCAATGAATATCTGTGGTAAGCCTATGCTCACCGCTGAGTATCATTTTTCACCTAAGAGACTGTTCATGCTAGTGAATAACGCGTATTATGCGCCTAAAATTATGCGCCTTGTACATGAAAATCTGTGATAAAATTTGTACACGCTTCTCTCAGTGTGTTAAAAATTAACAGAAGCGAGTCCTATTTTCTGTGCTAAAAATTGTACGAGGGCTATTCGAAGCCAACAGGCTGCCGATTTTCGAACGTCACGTGTATTTAAGAACGAAAAGTCTAATATTATATTAAACAAAATCAATGGAATTTTGGGAGTTTTTTTATTGACATTATAAGAAAGAGAGAGTACCGACTCTGCTAATGTGACAAAATGGAAGTTGTGCAAGCCACAACAACTTTAAACTTGTTTTGATAATTGAAAAAAAAATTTCTGGATATTTTTTTCCAACACAGAATGGGCATAAAGAATAAAGATTATTCACGTACATTTTAATCTTTTGTTTTTATGCGTAAGCCTGAGTGGTCCTTAAAGGATACGATCAAATTTCAATATAAAAAACTGTTTACTTTTAGTCTAAAAAAGATATTTTTTTAGCACCTGTAGAATCGCTCAGAAATGTAGAAAGGCTCCCAAACCAGGTGGGACAAAGCAATATCAGTCTCAAAGGAAAGCTAAACCTTCTTAAACTTTTTGGTACCATATTTTTTTAGCTTAATGTTGATGATTTTTCACCTACAGTTTTTTTTCTTCTTTTCTTTTAATTTGGTACCGGCTACAGCCATAAATCACAGAAGTTCATATGAGTCTTTTCAACAAAAATAGATTTGCAGGTTTTGTAAAAATTTTTAAGATAGGTGTTGAGGAAAGTGTATAAATTCCTCTTTTTCAGTTTCCATTAAGTATTCTCAACAAAACTAAAAAAAACTCAAATAAAATTCTAAAAATTGGAAAACCCTATATTCCCGGGGGAGGAACTTTTCTATGGGGGCATATTTTCTGTGAGGGGGGATTTTCCTCGGGAGGGGGGGGGGGGTAAAAACAAAGAAGCCAACCTTTGTTCAAATGAATTTTTATTCATCCTTTAGACACTTAGCTGTTAAAACGTACTTAGATGTAAACACGTTCATTAGTCTTGCGTTTTACTAAAAGAATATTTTCGCGTTACATTTCAATACAACCAAAATAGTAAAATACAGCCAGATTTGTATCTTAGCTTGTTACCTCATTAAATCAATCAATAATGTTGAAACTCTGTTGGTCTCTTCTCTTCAGTCTTCGGGTTTAGAATTACAGACGGGATGCTTTGTTTAAGAAAGCTTCTACACAATTTTGACTCCATGCTCCGATTCAAAATACCCATGAATACTGTGTGGATTCGCGTAATAAATCTTTCTTTCTCTTTAAGAGTAGGAGTTAGTATTTTGGGCCCATGTGACACCAGTTAATGTGCCAAACGTGCAGAGACTATATACCACCCATGGTTCTCCAAAATCTATCAATCCAGTACAAGCTTAAGCTTAGAAGCTGTTAATGAAAACAAATGTTTAAAACGTTTTAAAGAGTGACAATAGAAAAAATAACTAGTCTTCAGTTTGAAAATAGGCGTGTAAAGTATTTGGAACATAAATTCGAGAAGGCTTTTTCTGGTGTCTCGTTTCTTAGAGATTTGGACATGTATATGTCAACGAGAACAGTCCATGGGGGGCTTTTGGGACTAAAGCTAGTCGTGGGAAAGGGTCCGTTCCCAGGCATGGTTGAACAACCAATAGCTGGAACTTCCGTTCCAGGAAAGTTATATTCTTGGCTCATTTCTAAAGGGAGTCCATCTTTCGCCTCCGTCGTAGCTAGTTGTTCTTGTGCTACCTTATTTTCTCTATGTGTATTCTCACGTTATTTAATAAGGACCATGTACCAACGTTTGTCGTCTATCTTTGGAATTTACGTAAACCATCACATCTGCCAATACAATAAGAGTATATGGAAAGGGCATACAAATAAGGAACATAAGAAGAGGTTTACAGAGTGGTTAAGCAGAACTTTACAGAGTGGTGGCAAGCGGTTAAGACTAGTGGAGCATATATCACTAGGGGAAAACCTCCAACTTATATTTGAGTGACCGTTATAAGTACTTACAAGATGTTACGCTAAATACTGGCAACATATTGAAGAGCTATTTCGCCCGCTACCGAAATTGTTGTGATATTGAGCTGCAAATACTACAAAAGACTGATAAAAAGGCATCGAAATGTTACGAGGTATTGAACTTTTTTCTATTCAAAGCGCCTTCTTGAGAAACACTTTCTTTTAAATGAACATTTTGAAATCGTCTGTTACACAATGCCTAATATGGATTTCCTCGCGATAGCTTCTTCATACTAATTCAAATTTCTACAACTGAAAGTCTTCGGTTGATTTCTACCTTCACTTAGCCATTTTACGTTTGGTGTTTTTCTTACCTGATTTTATACAGTCGACGTGTGATCTACATTTGACAGTTTCCAAACAAAATTTAACATTGTGAATTCGATAATCGAAAATTAATTCTCAATTGTGACTCCATTTGACGCTAGTGATTTAATTGAGACCAACTGCAATTGCATGTAAGACAGACGACCTTTCGTAAGTGATTTAACGCGGTTAACCAACCCAGTAAATTTTATTAGACCCTTGTTGTTAGAAGTGAAGTTAATTGCCCAAAATCTAGCGTCCGTAATTAAAGAATTGTGTTTAAAACCAACATTTAAATTTTTAGAGTAATTGCTTTTTCAAATTTTGATCTCAAAATGTCAGTTTTTTTTCCTATACTTGATCCTGTGGAAATTGGATATAAGAAAAAGGTTGCTTTTGATTTTGTAAGACAGTGAAGGATAAATGGCATAGTTCCACCTCTTTTATTTGACTCAAATGATCCTGATTTCGATCAAGATGAAATTTATGATTACCTTCAAAAGATCAAGACATGGGTCCCAACAAACCCTCCAACTCCCCTGAGCACCACCCCAATTAATCCTCCAATAGAACAGCCTCAACAGTCCCAAGTAATAGGATCGCTAATTGACCCTTTTTTAGTAATAACTCCACTCACAAAGTCAGAAAGTGGAAAAATAATTAAGTTTGTTACAAAATTTGTTACAAAGTTACAAAAATTGAGTTTGTTGCAAAGTTACAAAAATTTCAGTTGTTGTTAAATTGGTCTGATTCAAAAACTTTGCGTCATTTTTGGCCCATGGTTTGTTTCGCTTCTTTTTTGGGAATCTGGATCCCACGATTATAAATTTGTCAAGTTTAAAAGGTGGATTACTTGCAGTATTTACCCCAGACAAAATAGTAGGCAGAATGGTTGCAGAGTTTGTAGGCGTGGCACAATTTAAGGATGAAAGGGTTTATCTACTCTATAGAAAGATGCCAAATTAGGAAGGTCATGTAGGGTGTCCTTAGAAGCCAGGGATGATGATGTAGTCCTTGGAAGATTTGCTCTAAATTTATTCAAGGAGTGGATCAGACCGTCCTACAAACGATATTTGTTAGAGAATAGTGCAGTTTTTTTTTTGTTTAGGTGATGCGTATAAGGTTGCAATACCAATATGAACAGATAGAACAGATAGTGGGGAAAGGAGACACGTCTTCTTTTTCCGATGAATTTCTTTCTGCGCTGACGAGGGTGAAATTTGGACTCAATGATAATGAGAAGGCACTAGATAGATAGATAATTTTATTCACCCACTCGATACAAAACCACAAATGGCACGAATGGAGTATATAAAAAAAACACAAAAAAAACACTTAACTGCAAAAAAAAAAACAAACTTTACGATACACCGCAAATAAATAAAAACATTAATAAAAAAACTCACTAAGGACGAATTGCAATTGCCAGACTACTAGGCCCAAGCGACCCCAAAAATTCAGAACGACGTTTCGTCACAGCAGCAATCGGATCTGTGATACCGAACCTTGCAGACATCTTGGAATTGCGAGATGGTACTGATTCCTCGCAGGGCGGTTTGGCTTCCCATGGAAAGGGAGCTGGTTTTGAGGTCCCGCGGGATGGTACTGATGCCTCACGGGATGTGTTTTTTTTTGTAGCACTGCGAGATGGTACTGAATCCTCGCAGGGCGGTTTGGCTCCCCAGGAAAAGGGAGCTGGGTTTGACGTCCCGTGGGATGGTACTGATGCCTCACGGGATGTTTTTTTTTGTTGCACTGAGAGATGGTACTGATTCCTCGCAGGGCGGTTTGGCTGCCCATGAAAAGGGAGCTGGGTTTGAGGTCCCGTGGGATGGTACTGATGCCTCACGGGATGATTTTTGTTGCTGCACTGCGAGATGGTACTGATGCCTCGCAGGGCGGTTTGGCTACCCAGGAAAAGGGTGCTGGTTTTGAGGTCCTGTGGGATGAGGTTGATGCCTCACGGGATGGTTTTAATGCGTAGCGCTAATAGTTATGTAGAGATATCAACAGTAGTACTGCCATTTGTCGAACCACAAGTTAGTAGAGAAAAACCAGATAGGTCTAAACCGAGGCGTTCCGCAGCAATAAAACACCGAGGATTTTATTGGGAATAATATCTTAACCTCATTGCTGCATGGTATGATTTTTAGAGTTTCTGCAATTTCATTTATTTGTAGCTGGTATTTTCAGGATTAATTAGCCTTTCCCGGTCATTCCTTTTGCCCTAATTCAAATTTTATACATAATCCCAACTTTCCTTGTCCTCATCAAATTCAGGGGTATGGGGAACAAGTCTATTTTAAAGTATACAAAGAAAAATGAAGTGTTAAAATATCCAGTTTCCGACTACTGTTATTGGTGTGGTTCGTTTATACTATATAAATTTTTACTTATGCAAGTATTGTGTAGTTTTTATATTATGTAATTCTTTACTAGTTTATGCTGAAGAATGTTAGTAGGTGAGAAGTGAATAATTTGGGAAGGGTATTGAATGTTTTGAATTCAATTAAAGTTTGAGGGTTTAATGAGAAGGGGATAAGCCAAATTTGGGAAGTTTAACTTAAAACAGGGGGGAGAATCTGTAAAGTATTTGGAACATAATTTCGAGAAGGCTTTTTCTGGTGTCTCGTTTCTTAGAGATTTGGCCATGTATATGTCAACGAGAACAGTCCATGGGGGGCTTTTGGGACTAAAGCTAGTCTTGGGAAAGGGTCCGTTCCCAGGCATGGTTGAACAACCAATAGCTGGAACTTCCGTTCCAAGAAAGTTACATTCTTGGCTCATTTCTAAAGGCAGTCCATCTTTCGCCTCCGTCGTAGCTAGTTGTTCTTGTGCTACCTTATTTTCTCTATGTGTATTCTCACGTTATTTAATAAAGACCATGTACCAACGTTTATCGTCTATCTTTGGAATTTACGTAAACCATCACATCTGCCAATACAATAAGGGTATATGGAAAGAACTAAAAAGAGGTTTACAGAGTGGTGACAGCAGAACTTTATAGGCGTTTTTGAATAATTGAGCTTAAAAGTCAGTATTATACTTGGCTTTAAAAACCATATCGAAATAAATTAGACAATGTAAGATGATATTAAAGATTTATGTATTGGAAAGGGGTGTTATAAAAATTTTGGTATGAGTATTAAAAATTAGGATTCTGAAGTATTTGCGGATATCATTTGATTAAAACGTATAGTAGATAGAAAAAAACCTTAGCTGGAATGCTTGTTGAAAATAGGTGTTCTTGAATAATTTGAATTACACTTCATCATACCAATTTGATGGAAAAGAGATTATAAAATAATTTAGAA